>NC_067495.1:82513742-82813742 GCF_947179515.1 Apodemus sylvaticus | reverse complement strand
TATTTAGAAGAGACTCAGAATTGTGGCTGCCTCTATAATGGAGTACAGATAACAGAGGGCTGGGTAAAAGAATGTCAAAGTGCATTTTGGCAACTGGAAATCAAGGAATATCACAAAGTCACACAATGCAAAAACCTCACATAAAGTATTTATTTGGAAGAGACTCAGAATTGTGGCTGCCTCTATAATGGAGTACAGATAACAGAGGGCTGGGTAGAGGGGAAAGCTTTTATAGATTTTGTTTTAGTTTGTTTCTTTTCTTTTTACAGCATGTACTATGAGCTTGTAAAACATGTCCAATGAGCTGCTGGGAAAGTAGAGTGAGGTAAGATGTGTTGATTGGCCATAGACTCTTAAACATCCTTTGGCCTTTAATGCTGAGTCAAGGAGTTGGGAATTTCTAAGTCTCTGGGCTCAGGGTTAGGCCAGGGGCTGTGCAATTATCCACTAGAAGATGATCATACAGAGGACACTGGGTGTGTTGCTTTTGTCAGTTTGGCACAAACCTGAACAAATCTGCAAACACAAAATCTTGAGAAAACGCTTATGTGGCACAATTTTGATTCATAATTGCTTGAGGGATGGGGCAGTGCATATAAGGTGGTGGCAATGCTGGACATTTGGTCTAGGGGTGCACAAGAAAGTATGCTTAACAAACCATAAAGAAGAAGCCCATAAATAGTATTCTTCCATATATTCTGTTTCATTTCTAGTCTCCAGATTTATACCTTGAATTTTTACACTGACTTCCCATCACGATTAATGTTGATCAGAAAATGGAAGCTTAAATAAACCTCATGTTGCTTTTTGTCATTGCTGTTATCAAAGCAATAAAATGATAAGACAGAACTTATTTACTGGGTTATATAGGTAATGCTTTAGCAAAACTATCCATTTTGTTTTGTTTTGTTGTTTTGGTTTTTATCTGGGGGAAATGTAAAAGATTTTGCAAGATTGGGTTGGAAATGTGATTCAGTTTTTGTAGCAAATTAGAAAATAATGGAAAAATCAGTGGAGTTGACACAAGCATAGCTTGTACAGAGTATTATTTATATGAGAAATTGAAGATGAACAAGGAATGAAGCTTTATGCTTTAAAGTGATATGTGTGTGTTAAGTTGAAAAGAGGTCAGTTGTGCTTGTGATTTTTGTCAATTTGATACAATTGTGGACATATCTTTAAAAGGGTAGTCATGAATGAGAAAAGTCCTTCTTAGTAGTGATCTGTAAACAAGTTTGAAGGACATTTTGAACTAATATTTGATGTTTGAGTTACCATCTCATTGGCAATGTTCCAGTCAGAAAAGTGTTTATTAGGTGTATGGGAAAGTGAATTGAATAAAATAAAGAGAAACAAGCCAGTAGACAGCATGACCACATAGTCTTTGCTTTAGTTTCTGCTTCTAAGGTCCTGCCTTGAATTCATGCCCTAAATTCCCTTCAGGATGGATTGTAATAAGAGCATGTAAGCTGAAATAAATCCTTTCCTCAATTTGTTTTTGGTCATGCACTTTCTCACAACAGTGGAGACCTTATCTGGACCCTGGGTATATCAACTGTATTCTAGGGCAGGCTCTATACTCAAAAATAGTCAGACAACACAAATTAGATTGCATGTTTTTCTTTTTCTTAAAGAAAGACAAAGAAGGATATGAAGTTGCAAAGATAGGGACATTGGGAAAGAACAGGATTGGAGAAGTTGACAAGAGGAAAGAACATTATCAAAATATATAGCACAAAATTATTAGAAATAAATTAAGGTAAAATGAATAGAAAAATAGCAAATAGGTTAAAATCTTCAAGAAAAAAGTAACTTGAAATTTATCTTTAATAATTTTGTTAAACATTGAATACCAAATATTACTAATATTATTTATGATGTAGACTTAATATGCAATAGCCTTGATCCTTTCATATATACATTTTCATGGCATATGGGAATATTATAGATTTATAAATATTCTGTGCGTATTCTTACTATGTAAGCTTCCCATTAATTCTCTTCAATTAGTAGTAGAATATTGTAATTCAGAAATCATGCTAATCCTTTTGGAGAACCGAAGATTTAAACTATTCATAAAATAATACTTTAATATCTGAAGAATATATACATATATACTTTATATTTTACAGGTATAAAAATTCATTTCAAGGTTAGGTATAAATACTCTGAGTATATTATAAATTTAAGGATGATCTGTGACTTCATCTTACAGACGAAAAGCAGTGAACAAATATTGAGACCTATATTCTGATATAAAGTTTACAAAAGCATATATGAATTCATGCTCAGTATTGTGTTTCCTTTGCCTTAGAAATGAATTAGTGTAAATTAGTGGTGACAATTTTTCATACATGTGATACTATGTCCATGAGGAACAAATAAAGAAATATTTAGGTTTTGTTTTCTTCACTTATTATTTAGTTTTGATTAAATCCATTATTTCTGGTCCAGTTGTGAGGCCAACATTATGGCAGGGATGACTTCATGGAGGGAATGAATAAACAAGAAGTAGAAAACAGATCTTAACACAACAGGTACCCTTCGAAAGCATGCTCTTGGGAGTCTTCATCTAATAAGGCCTCATTTCCAAATATTTGCATTATTCACACTATCAAATTATAAACCCATCAAGATATCATCTATTGATAATATCAGAATCCCTATGATTTAACAGTATTTAAAACTTTCTTCTATAAGCACTATATTATTGAGGAACAAGTTTGTTTTTTTTTTTTTTTTGTTGTTGTTGTTGTTGTTTTTGGTTTTTTTTTTTTTTTTTTGGTTTTTTGGTTTTTTGGATTTGGTTTTTTCGAGACAGGGTTTCTCTGTATATCCCTGGCTATCCTGGAACTCACTCTGTAGACCAGGCTGGCCTCGAACTCAGAAATCTGCCTGCCTCTGCCTCCCAGAGTGCTGAGATTACAGGCGTGCGCCATCACCGCCCGGCGAGGAACAAGTTTTAACCACAGGAGCTTTTGTCAAAAAAAAAAAAATTGTCATCTAAGTCATGATAGTAACATATTACAGATTTGTATAATATTCATCAAAACCTGATCAATTTTATTTATACTTACTACTTGAGCATACAATCATTTTTGAAAAAAATATGTTAATATCATGAGTATTTTATATAAGCTACTAGATTACCTTAAAAATCGTTCAGGTAGAACTAATATTTTTCTTGACTCACAACTTTTTCATTCTTAAAAAGAATGGCAGCTTTAAGATACAGATGAGTATGTTTATATGGGCTATTACAATTAAAATTTTAAATATGTTGAATCATTCCTACATGTTTGAGATGAAACCCACTTGAACATATTGGAAGATGTTTTTGTGCTATGTTCTTTTTTTTCTTTTTTGTATCTTCATAGGGTTTAGGTATTAGGGTAACTGTGACCTTATAAAAAGAACTGGATAATACCCCTGTTTCTGTTTTTGTGGAATAAATTGAGAGAAATTAGCATTAACTAATCACTGAAATTCTGGTAGAATTCTGGGCTAAAACTCTCTCGCCTTTGGATTCTTTTGTTTGGGAGACTTAATTACTGATTCTGTTTCACTGGGATATTTAGCTCAATTTAGTTTACATTGCTCATCTGATTTGATTTTTCTCTGGTAGGCAGTATATAGTGAGAATATTATTGATTTCTTTTAGATTCTCCCATAGGTGGATTGGGGGTTTATTACAGTTATCTTTAAAATTTTCTCATTCAGTAGTGAGTTCATCAGTTTCCATTAATTTGTATGCTACTACTCTTATAGTTTTTAATATAATTTAATTTAATTTAATTTTTTACATATGTACATTATATCCCACTCACTGCTGCACTTACTGGTTACAAACTCAAAAAATCCTTCTCCCATCCCTCTTCCCCTTCTCTTATGAGCTTGTGGGCACACCCCTACCACCCACTCCCAGTCCCAGGTATCACATCAGCTTGCATCCTAGTACTTCATTTCTTTGTAAGGCTAGATGGTTCCTTTCCTACTGGAGCCAGACAAAGCAGCACAAATAGAAAAATATATTCCAGTTACAGGAGCGGCTTTTAGAATAGTCTCCTTTCTAGTTGTTTGGGACCCACATGAAGGCCAAGCTCCACATCTGCTACATATGTGCAGGGGTCCTAAGTCCAGCTCCTGTGTGTTCTTTGGTTGGTGGTTCAGACTCTGAGAACTCCAAGGGTCCATGATAGTTGACTGTTGTTCTTCCTGTAAAATTCTATCATCTATGGTATCTGCAGTTTTTCCTCCTTTCATTCCATAAGAGTACCCAAGCTCCATCCTCTGTTTGGCTGTGGGTGTCTGTGTCAGTCTGAGTCAGCTTCTAGATGGAGCCTCACAGAGGACAACACACCCCTATCTTCCAGCATAACAAATATCATTAATAGTGGGAGGAATTGGTGTTTGCCTGTGGCATGGGTCTCAAGTTGGGTTGGTTATTGGCTGGCCATTCCTTCATCCCCCAGGCTTGAATTTCTTGTAGAAAGGATCAATTTTTTGTTCAATGTTTTGTGGGTATGCGGTATTTCTGTCACTCTACTGGGGTTCCTTCCTGCTCTTGGAGTTGCCAATTCAAGTTCCATACTGCCAATGATGTGAATCACAGCTAATGACACTTTCATTAATTCTTGGTTGCCTCCTTTATGATAGGTCTCTATAGCAGCTTTATTCATAATAGCCAGAAACTGGAAATAACCTAGATATTCTTCAACTGAAGAATGGATAAAGAACATGTGATAGATCTACAGAACAGAATACTAGTCAACTATTAAAAACAAAGAAACCATGAATTTTGCAGGCAAATGGATGAAACTTGAGTGTCATCTTGAGTGATACTCCCTAAAGGCCATGCGTGTTATGGCTCTCACTATTAAGTGAATATTAGCCACAAAATGCATGAGTACTATACTATATTCCACAGACTCAGAGTAGCTAAATAATAAAGCACAAAAGAGGATGCTTAAATCTCACTTAGAATTGGAGATAAAATATTCATGAGGCAGATGGGGGAGGGCACTGAGAAGGAGGGTGATGGGGAGCAGAATGGAAGGTCCAGGATCATGTGTGGGGAAGGACAAGAGAGATGGCTATATGGCTATGAAAATGAATGAAAATCTGCAATGGGTTGTGGTGGGAAGGTAGGGGGCATCTCTACAAAGAGACAGAAACCTGGATAAAGGAGGTGCCCAAGAATCAATGTGGGTGACCTTAGCTGTTAGTGTTGTTAATATTCAGCTTTAATTCATCACACTCAGTTTGGCTATTGTATGCTATTTTAATTTTTTTGTATCAGTTCAGATATATTTTATTATAATACGTAATCAGTTTTGGAGAAAGTTCAATTAAGCATAAGGAAAAGGTATATTCTTTCCTCTTTGGATGCAGTGTTCTGTAAATTCCTGTTATATTTATTTGGTTTATGACAAAAGTTAGCTCCAGAATTTCTCTATTTAATTAAAACTGATGATATGTCTTTTGGTGTGTAGAGTATTGAAGTACATATTATCACTGTTTTCAGGTAAATATCCTATCTCTTGTAGTAGTGTTTCTTTAATAAATATGGATTTTCTTGTGTTTGTTATCTAGATATTAAGAATTGCTATAGGATTTTTCCTTCAATAAATATTTAATGTTTGTCTAAAATGTCTCCGTCTATAGTCTATATGTTAATAGATCTTTCATCTTTACAGTTTTTAGAACTCTCTCTTTGATCTCTATATTTAGTCGTTTGATTATGATGTACTGTAGGAAATTTCTTTTACAGACAAGAATATATAGTGTTTTGATTGTTTCCCTTACCTTGATAGGAACCTCTTTCTTTGGATTAGAGCAATCTTATTATATGATTTCATTGAAAACATTTTCTGTGTCTTTGTGCTAAGCTTCTTCTCATTCCCCTTTTTCCTTTTCTTCTAAGATTTCATGATATGAGGCACTCATCACATATATAGGAGAGGACTGCTGGGTCTGTTTTCAATCAGAAATGATGCATGTAACCCTCAAGTGACTGGAGGCCTCAGGGAGTTTAGAGATCAGTTGCACTGAGGGCTAAGTGTGGGTGTGGAGGGCAGAGAGACCCTGTCTCAAAAAAAAAGTTCTGAGATATAGCTCCAGCATCATGCTTACTTACCTGTTATCATCCTTTCACTATGATAGTCACAAATTCTCTTGAACCCTTAGAAACTTTGAATAAATTGCCTTGGTCATGATGGTTTTTTCATAGTAATAAAATGTATCTAAGAGAACAAGCTTTACATAATCATGAAATTCCCAACTCGCCAACTCAATTAAATTATAGTGGTTAATAGATAAGAACATTATATTTCAAATGTAATTTACAGAACTTCATGGAAGACATGCATTTAAACATATTTTTTGTCATTTTCTTGTTCATGGTGCCATTACATGTGAATATGTCAGATAAAATACACAATAACATTTAATCAGTCACAAAATTAGAATTACTAGATTAGGATTAATTCCCTACAAAAGTAAGGATGGCAAAATCCAATAGATGTTCTTTATTTAAAATATTTTTACTTTTTGATAAATGATGGATATCTTAGAACATAATGTATAGTGGGCTAAAATGGAAAATATGCTTCTGTCTGCAACTTAACTCAAACATATGACAGTTAAACTGAGGTAATTTTGCTTCCAATCTGCTATAAACTTGAATTACATTTGAAAAAAATCATTTTGATTTATTCTTCACTACATTACATGGCTTCTGCCATTTCCTGTGACTCAATAATTGTTGAGTCCAGCTCACACATCTTAATCGTGGGTTCTCTGGAAGGAAAGATGGGTAAAGAACAGGCTGCAAGAGAAATTACATGGAGAGACACAAAACACATGGCTTTTTGTTCAAGTCTCCATCTTTAATGATTATGCCTCTCTCCCAAGAAACAAAGGCAGACCAAGCCCCTCCCCTGAAGGCTGGAAACTGGTTCTTCTTGTTCTTCAGGAGGTGGGTGGTCAGGTTGCTGGCTGCTGTTCTTGAGAGCAGTGGGCAGGGGGAAGTCACAATTCCTCCCTTCTATTCTTGAGAGCAGTGGGCAGGGGGAGATCACAAATAATATTTTAAATATTATGATAGTAATGGAGCCATGTAAGTAGGTAATATTGCTAATATAGCTAATTAAATTATAATACAGTCAATAACTCTTGCTGAATACATAGCAAGAATTCATTTGGAAATCATTTGGAAATCTAACTTCCTAAATCATTGGTTTAAGAATTCTATTCCATTCAGATGCAGCCTTTGTTTTGTGGGTAAATTTCTACTAAGAAAATGAAAGTTGCTATGACTCATTGACTTTTAGTATTAAAATGTATAATATTCTTTAATAAATGAAAAATTTTGTTTCATCTATATAATTTAAAATTATCTCACAAATCTAAATTATTAAAATTATTTTTAACACTCCATTTATTTCATCAAATGTAAGTAAATCAAGTATTTCCTAAGCTTTAATTTATGTTACAAATTGAACAGATAAATGAGGTATAAAAGAAAACCTTTCTGTCACAAAAATACTGTGCTTCTTTATGGCATCAAACTAAAAATATTATAATTACTTAAATGTGATATACTGTATTTAAGATATGCATCTGTGAAATTATATATATTAATTCAATTGTAAAAATAGCAACTTTAATATTAATAATACCACTGAGGTTACAGTAAGAACCTGTAAACTTCACATTTATAAATATCAGAACTTTCATATAACTAAGCATGCTTATTTCTAAATGTATGTGTAAAACATATATATTCTGCTCTTTAAAGGAAAAAAACAGCTGTGTTTCAAAATCAGAAGTATGTAGGATTTTGTAGCAATTGTAAGTCCTCAAGAATGCTTTACTGCCAACAACTCTGATTAAAATGTCAAGTGTTAAATGGTTGTAATCAGTCTTGATTTTTTTTTTCCCTTTCTTATACTTGATTTGTATTTGGCTGAAGGCAATCATTGTGTGTGTGTATGCATTTGTCTTCACCACTCTTTATTTTTCGGGTAGAAATGAATGAGCTTTCAATTCTCAAACTCTATCTAAATGTCACCAAATGAACAAAGAAACTCACAAACACAAAATTTAAGCATGTTTTTCCCTGTTGCTGGTAATTATTCCTAGAATCAATCGTCTAATCAGTCATGCTATACAGGTCTCTTGGAGTGTATTTGTTTTAAATGCAAAGTGCTAAGAACCACTTCTTGTCCCTGATTCAGTTGATCTAAAGCAAGACCTATGTGATTTATTTTCTAAGAATATATTCAGTTGACTCTGATGCAAGTGATTTAGACTAGAGTTTCCTTGTATGATTACATAATTATGGTCAGAGAAAAGACAAAAAGTGAAGTTGGCCATTTGTGTAACAGATATTCAGCCCCTTTGCTGGTTATTTATGACAGGGTGACAAGTAAAACAAGCTTTTCAGAAATTTGATGTGCATCAAATTAAATAACTTAACTTCTGTCAGTAATCATGGCTTATGTTCTATGAATATTCTGTACAATATATTTTCTGTTTTTCTAATTAAACCTATCAAGGTTTTGAATAAAAAATATTTCCTATATGTTAAAGTAATAGGACCCTTCTCTACTTGATATTACTTTATAAAAACTGTATACATTCAGTTGTGACTATTTAAGTGTTTTTATTAACTCTATGTGCACAAACTGAAAATTATGTATGTTTTCATATCTAGAGAAAGGGGCTATACATCTAAAATGATGCTGAGATGAATACATAAACATATAGTACACATATAGTTGCATAAAGTGGAGAAAATCTTGATCTTGATTTTTTTTATGTTTTATGCCTCTGTAAGCATACCCTTCTTATTAAAATACTATAGATATGTGGCAAAACCATGAAAAATGTAAATGTATGCAGCTATTCATGGGCATATATGTAACTTAGTAAGGCACTCAATTTTAAATGAGTGCCTTACTATGCCTTTCAATTTAAATTTAATTTATACATATACATAAACAATTTATATGCCACCAAGATAAATATTAATTAGCATTTTATGCAACATCCTTGGTACTGGTGAGATATAGAAAATGAAATTTTGCTCCACATAGAACAGTCATATAAAAATAGATTTCAGTACATAGAACTTAGCAATTATATTTTCTTACAGTTATTCAAAACACTTCATCTATATAAGACTATTTCCATTCAGAGGCTAATCTTCTGTTAAATGATACAAGTCCAACTCAACAAATAAATGTCAATATTTACAATAAGAAATTATTAGATATGTGAAACAAGGACTTTTCCTAAGAATTTACAATAATCCCTAATAATAATACTGAAATGTATTTGCCTGGATTGGTAGTTGAACCATAGGACTAAATTAAATCAACCAAAAGAAACATATGGTGCTATTTGTCATGAACAAGAAATGAGGATAAATCAGTAAGAAGGAAAGAAGAAGAAGAAGAAGAAGAAGAAGAAGAAGAAGAAGAAGAAGAAGAAGAAGAAGAAGAAGAAGAAATCTACAGTGATTCATTTCACAGCTCAATTACAATTCATAATACTTATTTCTAAGTTAAATTTAGAAAAGAATTTTGTTACTGGTAGCATAACTTATTGCTACCATTTTATATATGCTAGTTTGGTTTGTAAATACTTCACATGTCCTAATTGAGTCAGGTTTTTTTTTTTATGACAACTGTATTCACTAGGCAATAATTCAAATATGTGTGTGTGGAAACTAATCACTGTGGACACCAGAATTGTCACGTGAACATCAGCAATCTGGTGCTAATGTTCATTTTACTAACTTTTTTACTACACAAGCTTATGGCATAATGTATTTTTTATTCCTCAACTGTTAATATTATGACTTACATATAATAAGTACTCAATGGATATCTCTTTAATTTTGAAGAAGAAGATTAGTAATACATGTTTCAGAAACTGAAGACAGAAATTGTGAATCACTAAAAAATAAATACCTACATATGAAAAATACAAATATTTAAAAACTGCCAATACATGTATATTTTTTGAATTATAACTGTTACTTCCTAAAAACTTAAATATATATCAATGAGTTGAAAATATCATAAGCCAAAATGTAGCTGATACACATTATTTACTGAATGTCATGTAGCTCAGCACCAAAACAGGCTATATTATAATTAGTTCTTTCTCCTATTTCATTTAGATGGATGACTTGAAATTGCAGCTAAATGCTACACAACAGCACCATATCACTTTCCTGTACTTTGGTATAAATATTCAAATACTTACAAGTAACAAATCACAATGAGATGGAGACCATTTTTGTAAATCTAAAATGAGAAAGAACGCTATATATTTACAAACTTTAGGCATCATAATAAGAAGCTAATGAGATAGATGCCCCAGAATAGGGGAACTGTGGGCCAGCAGGTGGGAGTGGAGTGGGTGGAGACATTTGTCAATTCTTGATCTTAGTGCATAATCTACTGGTTGGTATTCTGTTCAGGAAATTTTGCCCTGTGCTCATGTGCTCCAAGATCTTCTCCACTATACCATGAATTATAATCAGTTTATCTCATTTTATGCGGGCGGTCCTTGATCCACTTGCATGTGACCTTTGTACAGGGAGATAAGAATGGATCAATTTCCATTCTTCTACATGTTGACTGCTAGTTGAATCAGCACTATTTCTTGAAAATGCTTTATTTTTTCCACTGGATGGTTTTTAGCTCCTTTGTCAAAATTCAAGTGACCATAGGTGTGTGGGTTCATTTCTGGGTCTTCAATTCTACTCCATTGATTTATCCACATGTCATTGTACCAATACCATTCAGCTTTATTGTGATTTCTCTATAGCATAGCTTGAGGTCAGGGATGGTGAATCCACCAGAGGTTCTTTTATTGTTGAGAATAGTTTTCACTATCCTGGGGTTTTTATTATTCCAGATAAATTTGGAAATTGATCTTTCTAACTCAACGAAGAATTGAGTTGGACTTTTGATGATGGGGATTGCATTGTATCTGTATATTGTTTTAGGCAAGATGGCCATTTCTACTATATTAAACCTATCATTACATGAGCATGGGAGATCTTTCCATCTTCTGAGATATTCTTCAATTTCTTTCTTTAGAGACTTGAAGTTCTTCTTATACTGATCTTTCACTTGCTTAGTTAGAGTCAAACCAAGGTATTTTATATTATCTGTGCCTATTGGGAAGGATGCCCTTTCCTTAATTTGTTTTTATCCTCTTTATCTTTGAGTATAGAAAGGATACTGTTTTGTTTGAGTTAATTCTATATCCAGACACATTGCTGAAGTTGTTTATAAGGTTTAGGAGTTCTCTGGTGGAACTTTTGGGGTCACATATGTATACTATCATGTCATTTGCAAATAGTGATACTTTAACTTCTTCCTTTCCAATTTGTATTGCTTTGACCTCATTTTGTTGTCTAATTGTTCTAGTTCGAACTTCAAGTACTGTATTGAATAAATATGGAGAGAGAGGGCAGCCTTGTCTAGTCCCTCATTTCAGTGGGATTGCTTCAAGTTTCTCTCCATTTAGTTTGATGTTGGCTATTGGTTTGCTGTATAATGCTTTTACTATGTTTAGGTATGGGCCTTGTATTCCTGATACTTCTATCACTTTTATCATGAAGAGGTGTTGGGTTTTGTCACATGATTTTTCAGCATCTAATTAAATGATCATGTGGTTTATTTCATTGAGCTTGTTTATATAGTGGATTACATTGATGGATTTCCATATATTGAACATCCCTGGATCCCTGTGATTAAGCCTACTTGATAGTGGAGGATGATCGGTTTGATATGTTTTTAGATTCCGATGGCATAAATTTTGAGTATTTTTGCATTGTTAAATTGGTCTAAAGTTCTCTTTCTTTGTTGGGTCTTTGTGTGGTTTAAGTATCAGAGTAATTGTGGCTTCATAGAACAAATTGTGTAGTGTTTCTTCTGTGTGTATTTCATGCAATAGTTTGAAGAGTGTTGGTATGAGGTCTTCTTTGAAGGTCTGATAGAACTCTGTATTAAACCCATCTGGACTTGAGCTTTTTTTATTGGAAGGCTATTACTGACTGCTTCTATTTCTTTAGGGGTTATGGGACCATTTAGATCATTTATCTGCTCCTGAATTAACTTTGGTACCTGGTACCTGTCTAGAAAATTGTCCATTTAATCTAGATTTTCCTGTTTTGTGAATATAGGCTTTTGTAGTAGGAGCTGATGATTTTTTCACTTTCTTCAGTATCTGTTGTTATGTCTCCCTTTTCATTTTGGATTTAGTTGATTTGGATACTGTCTCTGTGCCATCTGGTTAGTTTTGCTTAGTGTTTATCTATCTTGTTGCTTTTGTCAAAGGACTAGTTCATGGTTTGCTTGATTCTTTGTATAGTTCTTTTTGTTTCTATTTGGTTGATTTCAGCCCTGAGTTGATTACTTCATCCTGTGTACTCCTCTTGGGTATATTTGCTTCTTTTTGTTCTAGAGCCTTCAGCTGTGCTATCAAGCTGCTAGTGTATGCTCTCTCTAGTCTCCTTTTAAAGATACTCAGAGCTGTGAGTTTTCATCTTAGCACTGCATTCATTGTGTCCCATAAATTTGGGTATGTTGTGCATTCATTTTCATTAAATTCTAAATATCTTTAATTTCCTTATTTATTTCATCCTTGATCATTGAGCAGAATGTTGTTTAATTTTCATGTGTATGTGGACTTTCTGTTTGTTTGTTTTTATTGAAGACCAGCCATAATCAGTAAAGATCTGATAGGGTACATGGGATTATTTCAATATTCTTATATTTGTTTAGGTCTGTTTTCTGATCAAGTATATGGTCAATTTTGGAGAAGGTTCCATGAGGTGCTGAGAAAAAGTTATATGCTTTTGTTTTATGACAAAATGTTCGATAGATTTTTGTTCATATCTTCTCTTATTTTCACTGTGTCTCTGTGTGTTTTTCTTTCTATGATCTGTCCATTGGGGAAAGTGGGGTTTTAAAGTCTCCCACTATATTGTGTGAGGTGCAATCTGTGCTTTCTGTTTTAGTAAAGTTTCTTTTATGAATGTGGGTACCCTTGCATTTGGAACATAGGTGTTCAGCATTGAGAGTTCATTGTGGTAGATTTTTCCTTTGATGAATATGACATGTTCTACCTTATCTTTTTTTATTACTTTATGTTGAAAGTTGGTTTTATTTGATATTTGAATGGCTACACCAACTTGTTTCTTGAAACCATTTGCTTGGAAATGTATTTTCCAGCCTTTTACTCTGAGCTAGAGTCTGTCTTTGGGCCTGAGGTGAGTTTCCTGGATGTAGCAAATTGTTGGGTCCTGTTTAAGTATCCAGTCTGTTATTCTATATCTTTTTATTGGAAAATTGAGTCCATTGATATTGAGAGATATTAAGGAAAAGTGATTGTTGCTTCTTGTTATTTTTTATTCGAGGTGGCATTATGTTTATGTGTCTCTCTTCTTTTGGTTTGCTAAAAGAATATTATTTTCTTTTTTTATTGGGAGGCTATAAGTTTAGGTATACTGTATCATCATTTTCATTGAGTGCCAGGAAGTCTTTAATATTTTCTGTGACCAAGTTATCATTGAATACAGTTGTTAATTTTCCATGGGTATGTGGATTTTCTGTTGTATTTGTTGTTATTGAGCTCTAGCCTTAATTGTTGGTGATCTCATAGGATACATGAGATTTTTATAATCTTATCTGTTGAAGCTTGTTTTGTGACCAATTATATGATCAGTTTTAAATAAGGTACCATGAATTGTACAGAAAAGGGTATATTATTATGTTGTATTGTATTATGTTATATTGTATTGTGTTGTGTTATGTTGTATTTATTGTATGGGGCAAAATGCTAGCTCCTGCTTGAATAACCAGCCTGTTAGCTTATGTCTTTTGACATAAGAGAATTGAGTCTGTGGATATTGAGAGATTAAAGACAGATGATTGTTAATTTCTGTTTGTTTGGTTTTTTCTGTAGTTGGCATTACTGCATGTGATTTTATCCTTTTGGTTTTCTTGTGATATGATTAATTTCTTATTTTAGCTTCTGTGTAGATTCCCTCCATATGTTGGAGATTTCCTTCTAGAATCCTCTGCAGGGTTGGGTTTGTAGGAAGATTTTGTTTAAATTTAGTTTGATCATAGAATATTTTGGTTTCTCCATCTATGATGATTGAGAAGTTTGAAGGGTATAGTAACTGGGCTGGAATTTATTCTTTTAGGTTTCTGCATGAACTCTGTCCATTCTCTTATGTATTTTAGGGTCTCTGTGGAGAAGTCTGATGTAATTCTGATAGTCCTGCCTTTATACATGTCTAAGTTAGGGTTTTACAGCTGTGAACATACACCATGACCAAGGTAACTCTTTTAAGGGTAATATCTCTTTGAGGCTGGCTTACAGGTTCAGAGATACAGTCCCTTATCATCAAGGCAGGAACATGGCATCTAGGCAGGTATGGCATAGTAGAAGCTGAGAGATTTATGTCTTAATCTTAAGGCTGCTAGCTAAAAACTAGCTTCCAGGCAGCTAGGACTAGGATATTAAAGCGCATGCCCACAGTAACACACCTACTCCAACAAGGCCACACCTAATCCAAGCAGGCAACATCTCCTAATAGTGCCACTTTCCTGGTCCAAGCATATACAAACCATCACAATAAGTTATATTACCCCTTTTCCCTAAAGCTTTTAATATTCGTTCTTTCTTTATCTGTACATTTAGTGTCTTGATTATTATGTGAAGAGCAGATTTTACTTTCTGGTCCAATCAATTTTGTGTTCTATAGGCTTCTTGTACATTTATGGAAAGACTTTTTTTTTGGTTGGGCAAGTTTGCTCTTTTCTATTCCCATTATTCTTAGGTTTGCTGTTTTCATTGTGTTCTGGAATTAATAAATGTTTTGGGGTGAGCAATTTTTTTTTTTATGTTTTGAGATTTCTTTGACTTTGGTGCCAAAATCTTTTAGGGTATCTTCTATGCCTGAGATTCTTTCTTTTAACTCTTGTGTTGTTGATGCTTGCATCCATAGTTTCAGACCACTTTCCTAGGTTTGCCATTTCCAGGGTGGCCTTCACTTGTGTTTTCTTTATTGTTTCTACTTCCATTTTCAGGTATTGGACAACTTTATTTAATTCTGTCACCCATTTGCTTATGTTTTTCTGTATTTTTGAAAGGGATTTATTTGTTTCCTGTTTAAGGGCTTGTACCTGTTTATTTTGCTTTCCTGTATTTCGTTCAGTGAGTTATTTTTATCCTCCTTAAATGAGTCTATTATCATCAGGAGATAGGATTTAAGGTGAGCATCTTGGTTTGTAAGTTTGTTGGTGTATCCAGGGCCACCTGTGGTGGGAAAACTGGTTTCTGATGGTACCAAAGTATGTTGGCTTCTGTTGCTTACTGTCCTGTGATTTCCTATTGCCATCTGGTTACCTCTGGTTTTAACTGTCCTGGGTCTCTTTGTCTGGAGCCTGCCTCCTATGTCCTTGCATTGCTCCTGGCATATTGGGAGACCTGTGACCCTGGCTAGAACAGATCTCCTGGGAGGCCTTGAGACTCTGGAGTCTTCAAAGGGACATTCATATCTTTGATCTGTTGCCCTAGTGATAGGCAATCTCCTTGGAGGCCTTTAGATGGTAGGGTCTTTTGTCTTGGTTATATCAGATCTCCTGGGAGGATTTCCTTCAGACGGTGGGGTCTCAAGGGGGGGGGGGGCGGGCAAGAGACAAGCTGATGATCTTCTCTGGCAGGAAGTTAGAGGAAGTTAGGTGGAGTTCAATTGGAGAGGGTGTGTCCAGATACCTCTGGCTGCTCTGGGTTCCCAGCTGCTATGATTATTTGGGGGGGGGGGGAGGGTCCCTTACCTGTTGCCTTGGGTACAGTAGATCTCCTGGAAGGCCTTTAGAATTTGGGGTCTTCAGAGGGACAGACAACTTATTGTTCTGCCCCAGCAGAAAATATAGGGTGGAAAGTGTTTCATGATATTTTTTTGTTTTGCTTTGCTTTGCTTTCTTCTTTCTTTCTTTCTTTCTTTCTTTCTTTCTTTCTTTCTTTCTTTCTTTCTTTCTTCTCTTTCTTTCTTTCTTTCTTTCTAAAATTTTCTTTAGAGGAGAGCAGCCTTGACAGTCAGTTTCTACAGTCCTATCCAACTTGAAGTTCACTGGGTTTGCTTACATTTCTGAGATCCCAGATTCAGAGAACCATACTTATTTCTTCTAGATTTTTTTCTTTTTTTTTATGAGTGTATAATTAAATCATTCCACCTTCTCTTTCTTTTCTTTAAATCCTTCCATGTATCCTTCCTTGCTCTTACTTTCTATTTTCTTCCAGATATCTTCCTGAGCATCAGTGCGACTTATTCAGTAATCAATGCTGTAGGCTTCCCTACATTTTCAAAAGCTGCCCTGCGTTTTATGTATATTCCTGGTGTGAGACAGTTGGCCTCTTTGCTGTTTTATCTGTTGCTCCTATTTTCCATTCTCCTGTCTTCCCAAGGAGCTGCAAGATTTATACCTTGCCTGCCCTAGCATTTTTGATTTAAGCTCTCATAAATTGTCATAAAGTTTTTAAAAATAAATAAATAAAAGTTCATTTAATATAGATTTTAACAGTTTGCAAAGATATAGAATGATGAAATATATCTGTTCTTGACCATGAAAATTGGTAGTACATCATAGAAATTTTTTTTCTGGTTTTACACAAGATGCAGAACAAAGATTTGTTTAAATTTGTTTAGAATTACCAGTATTAATAATGCCCACATTAAAAGGAAATAAAATGGCAATGTTAACCTGAACTAAAGGGCTGAATAAAATCAAGTTTGGGGTAAAGATCATGGAAATCAGCATCTTCTTAGAATTAGTGACTTGAAAAGCTAGCTTTAAGTGGAACCAATTATATATATATATACAAGAATATTAAATGTAGCACATATAGAAAACATGTTCTATGAGTTTCGCCAAAAGGGGAACACACAAATATTTTTGTGACTCGGTGAATGGGATGTGATGTTAATAGTGTTCTTTTAATGGTCAAAGATATTATAGCCTACTTGTTTGCTGATGGAAGTTTTAAGTGGAAATAAGAAAGTATGACTCTAAGGTGATTAGAGAAAATTTTGAGGACAATGTATAAGTAATGAGTACTTATTGGTATAGGATATTTATATCCATGGTTCATTCATCCAACAAAAAATAATTTAAGGCTACTGGAGACATGAATCAGTAGTAAAAGTCCACTGTCTGCTCTTGTAGAGGACCTGGATTAATTCCCAGTACCCATGTTCATAACCATCGGTAACAAGGATACCTTTGCTGCTCCCTTAGGGACCAAGAATACAAGCAGGTCACACATTCATCCTACAAATAAAACAAGTAAATTCAAGTTGTATAAGTAGAAGTGGTGAAGAGAAAGGGGCTTATGGGAATTTTGGGGAGTGGGGGGCTAGAAAAGGGGAAATCATTTGAAATGTAAATAAAAAATTATATCGAATAAAAAAAAGTAGAAATGGTGGAAATTTTTTAAAAATGTAGACTAAAATGTGAGATATAAAAATAACAGAGTTTGAGGGTAACCAAGGCTACCTAGAAAGACTTTGTCATATCCAAGCAAGCTGGCAAGCAAGCAAGTAAGCAAACAAAACAGACAAACAAAATCATTTAAACAAGAAATTCACAATTGGTCAAAATGCAGAGAATAATTGGTTGTAGAGTAGCCAAATTAAAATGATATATCTACAACACAATGTCAATATCTACATTTCAGGTAGTATTGTTGAAGAGGAAGCACAAAATTTGTACAAGCCAAAGAACCATGAAACCTCCTGATATCATGTGCATCTTAGACATGACAGGGAAGTGGAATGTATGAAATTACAATATGGTTGTGTAAACAATATCAGAACTAGAACACCAATTGACTTGTTGACAGAAAAATGCAAATTTGAGAAGGCCTCACTTTTTGATGAAGAGCTATAGGCTGTCTGAGAGGTAGAACTAGTTTTATTCTTTTTTGTGGGAGGGACAAACCCTCTAGTAGGTTACCCATTTCTCAAGTGTTTATCCATAAATGTACACATGAGCACGGCTAAATGAATTTTATAAGTTACATATATATATATATATATATATATATGTGTGTGTGTGTGTGTGTGTGTGTGTGTGTGTGTGTAAAGATTATATGTTCATGACCTCCTTTCAAGTAACCAAGAGAGAATGAGAAAAATGGGAAAAGTTTTAAGATGGAGGAGAGAAAAATAATGTAAATATAGAAACACTTTTCTTAACATGTTGAGAAAGCCAAGGTTAAAGCAAGCAATCAAACAAACAACAACAAACATCAATAAATAGTATATTGTTGTGAAGTAACACAAAAATGAGAAATTGGAAAATTTTCCTAGAAAAGAGAATACATAAAGGTGATAAGAAGAAAATTTATAATTTATCCTATGTTTTTATTAGGAGAGTATATATTTGATTAGGGACCACGATGTTTGTTTAGACTAGTTTCTTATTTCTTAGACTAGGACACAAGGATTCTAAATCTCTTCTGAGTGAAAAGAGTAAAAAATATTGACAAAATTTTCTAAAAAACACCTGCCCACTTTTCTCTTTTGATATTCAGGTGACCCTCCATAGAATAATATGGAATGATTCCTGAAGTATAAAAAATGCATTATACATATCAGATGTTCTGATAAGGATCATCAAAAATATGAAACAGGGGAAGAAAATGTAATTGTACATGCATAAAAATTACTTAAAAGCATATGAAAAGTGGTAGTTCAGGGACTTAAACTAAAGCTAATTCATTAAAAGAACAAAAACCAGAAAATGTGAAAAACTTAGGGGAAGGCAATGGCTTGTTTTCCCTTTCTTAATATTCTGATCTATATCTATATCTATATCTATATCTATATCTACATCTACATCTACATCTACATCTACATCTACATCTACATCTACATCTACATCTACATCTACATCTACATCTACATCTATCTATCTATCTATCTATCTATATCTATATCTATATCTAT
Source organism: Apodemus sylvaticus (assembly GCF_947179515.1). Lineage (NCBI taxonomy): Eukaryota > Metazoa > Chordata > Mammalia > Rodentia > Muridae > Apodemus > Apodemus sylvaticus. The sequence goes on along the minus strand of NC_067495.1, from coordinate 82,794,694 downwards.
ATCTATATCTATATCTATATCTATATCTATATCTATATCTATATCTATATCTATATCTATATCTATATCTATATCTATATCTATATATATATATATATATATATATATATATATGCTGTCCCCTTTCCCAGTTCCCCCCTCCCCATATATCCCATAAGTCCTTTTCTCTCCAATCATTCCCCCTCCCTTTGTTTTTAATTGCTGAGTAGTATTGCATTGTATAAATATACCACATTTTCTGTATCCATTCCTCCACTGAGGGACATCTGGGTTCTTTCCAGCTTCTGGCTATTATAAATAAGGCTGCTATGAACATAGTGGAGCATGTGTCCTTATTGCATGCTGGGGAATCCTCTGGTATATGCCCAGGAGAGGTATAGCAGGGTCCTCAAGAAGGTCCATTTTTCTGAAAAACCGCCAGACTGATTTCTAAAGTGGTTGTACCATCTTACAATCAGACCAGCAGTGAAGGAGTGTTCCTCTTTCTCCACATCCTAGCCAACACTTGCTGTCTCCTGATTTTTTAACCTTAGCCATTCTGACTGGTCAGGATTGTTTTGATTTGCATTTCCCTAATGACTAATGATGTTGACCATTTCTTAAGGTGCTTCTCAGCAATCCGAATTTCTTCAGATGAAAATTTGTTTTAATCTGTACCCCATTTTTAATAGGGTTATTTGGTTCCTTGGGATCTAACTTCTTGAGTTCTTTGTATATATTGGATATTAACCCTCTATCAGACGTAGGGTTGGTGAAGATCTTTTCCCAATTTGTTGGTTGCCATTTTGTCCTTTTGAAAGTGTCCTTTGTCCTACAGAAACTTTATAATTTTAAGAGATCCCATTTGTCAATTCTTAATCTTAGAGTATAAGCTATAGGTGTTCTATTCAGGAACTTTTCCCCCTGTGCCCATGTCCTCAAGGGTTTTCCCAGTTTCTTTTCTATTAGTTTCAGTGTGTCTGGTTTTACATGGAGGTCCTTGATCCACTTGGAGTTGAGCTTAGTACAAGAAGATAAGAGTGGATCAATTCACATTCTTCTACATGCTGACCTCTATTTGAACCATTTGTTGAAAAGGCTATCTTTTTTCCACTAGATGTTTTAAGCCCCCTTGTTGAAGATCAAGTGACCATAGGTGTATGGATTCATTTCTGGGTCTTCAATTCTATTCCATTGGTCCTTTATCCTTTTACTGTGTCAATACCATGCAGTTTTTTTTAACACTCTTGCTCTGTAGTATTGCTTGAGGTCTGGGATACTGATTCCCCCAGAAGTTCTTTTACTGTTGAGAATAGTTTTAGCTATCCTGGGTTTTTTTGTTATTCCAGATGAATTTGAGATTTGCTACTTCTAACTCTGTGAAGAACTGAGTTGGGATTTTGATGGAGATTGCATTGAATCTGTATATTGTTTATTGCAAGATGGCCATTTTAACTATATTAATCATGCCAATCCACCAACATGGAAGATTTTTCCATTTTCTGAGGTCTTCATCAATTTCCTTCTTCAGAGTCCCGAAGTTCTTGTCATATAGGTCTTTCACTTGTTTGGTTAGAGTCACACCAAGATACTTTATATTGTTTGTGGGTATTGTGAAGGATGTCATTTCCCTAACTTCTTTCTCAGCCTGCTTATCCTTTGAGTATAGGAAGGCAACTGATTTGCATGAGTTGATTTTATAACCTGCTACTTTGCTGAAGTTGTTTATCAGCTGTAGTTCTCTGGTGGAGTTTTTTGGGTTACTTAAGTATAGTATCATATCATCTGCAAATTGTGATAATTTGACTTCTTCCTTTCCAATTTGTATCCCCTTGACCTCCTTATGTTGTCTAATTGCTCTAGCTAGGACTTCAAGAACTATATTGAAATGATATGGAGAGAGGGGGCAGCCTTGTCTAGTCCCTGATATTAGTGGGATTGCTTCAAGTTTCTCTCCATTTAGTTTGATGCTGGCTACCGGTTTGTTGTATATTGCTTTAACGATGTTTAGGTATGGGCCTTGAATTCCTGTTCTTTCCAAGACTTTTAGCATGATAGGATGCTGAATTTTGTCAAATGCTTTTTCAGCATCTAGTGAAATGATCATATATTTTTCTTTCTTTGAGTTTGTTTATGTAGTGAATTGCATTGATGATTTCCTTATATTGAACCACCCCTGTATCCCAGGGATGAAGCCCATTTGATCATGGTGGATGATCCTTATGATGTGTTCTTGGATTTGGTTGGCAAGAATTTTATTGAGTATTTTTGCATCGATATTTGTAAGGGAATTTGGCCTGAGGTTCTCTTTTTTTGTTGGATCTTTGTGTGGTTTTGGTATCAGCATAATTGTGGCTTTGTAAAAAGTGTTGGGTAGTGTTCCTTCTGTTTCTATTTTCTATTTAGGTCTTCTTTGAAGGTCTGAGAGAATTCTGCACTAAAGCGATCTGGGCCTTTGTTTTTTTTTTTTTTTTTTTTTGATTGGGAGACTTTCTATGACCCCTTTTATTTCTTTAGGGGTTACGGGACTGTTTAGATCATATATTTGAACCTGATTTAATTTTGGTGTTTGATATCTGTCTAGGAAACTGTCTATTTCTTCCAGATTCTCCAGTTGTGTTGAGTATAGGCCTTTGTAGTAGGATCTGATGATATTTTGAATTTCCTCAGTTTCTGTTGTTATATCACCCTTTTCAATTCTAATTTTGTTAATCTGGATACTGTCTCTCTGCCCTTTCATTATTCTGGCTAAGGGTTTATCTATCTTGTTGATTTTCTCAAACAACCAGCTCCTGGTTTTGTTGATTCTTTGTATGGTTCTCTTTGTTTCTACTTGATTGATTTCAGCCCTGAGTTTGATGATTTCCTGCATTCTACTCCTCCTGGGTGCATTAGATTCTTTTAGTTCCAGAGCTTTCAGGTGTGTCATTAAGCTGCTAGTGTATGCTCTCTACATTTTCTTTTTGGAGGCACACAGGGCTATCTTAGCACTGTGTTCATTGTGTCCCATAAATTTTGGTATGTTGTGTCTTCATTTTCACTAAATTCTAAAAAAATCTTTGATTTCTTTCTTTATTTCTTCCTTGAACAAGGTAGAATTGAGTATTATTCAGTTTTCATGTGTATGTGGGCTTCCTGTTGTTTTTGTTGCTATTGAAGACTACTTTTACTCCATAGTGATCTGATAGGAGGCATGGGATTATTTTGATCTTTTTATATTTGTTGAGATCTGTCTTGTGACCAATTATGCAGTCAATTTTGGAGAAGGTATCATGAGGTCCTGAGAAAAAGGTATATTCTTTTGTTTTAGGGTGAAATGTTCTATATACATCTGTTAACACTAATTGATCCAAAGCTTCAATTAGTTTCACTGTGTCCCTGTTTGGTTTCTGCTTTCCTGGTCTGTTTATTGAGGAAAGTGCAGTGTTGAAGTCACCCACAATTATTGTGTTAGGTGTAATGTGTGCTTTGAGCTTTAGTGAAGTTTCTTTTATGAATGGGGGTACCCTTGCATTTGGAGCATATATGTTAAGGATTGAGAGTTCTTCTTGGTGTATTTTTCTTTGACAAGCAAGTAGTGTCCTTCTGTGTCTTTTTTTGATGAGTTTAGGTTGAAAGTCAATTTTATCTGATATTAGAAGGGCAACTCTGGCTTTTTTCCTGAGACCATTTGCTTGTAGATGTGTCTTCCAGCCTTTTACTCTAAGGTAGTTTTTGTCTTTGAGACTGAGTTGTGTTTCCTATATGCAGCAAAATGTAGAGTCCTGTTTATGTATCCAGTCTGTTAATTTATGTCTTTTTATTAGGGAATTGAGTCTATTGATGTTAAGACATATTAAGGAACAGTGATTATTGCTTCCTATCAATTTTGATGTTAATTTTATATTTGAGTGGCTATCTTCTTTTGTGTTTGATGAAAGAAGATTATTATCTTGCATTTCCAGAGTATAGTTTCCCTCATTGTATTGGTGTTTTCTCCCATTGACCTTTGTAGGGCTGGGTTTGTGGAAAGATATTGGGTAAACTTGGTTTTGCCATGGAGTATCTTAGTTTCTCCATCTATGGTGAATGAGAGTTTTGCTGGGTATAGTAGCCTTGGCTGGCATTTCTGTTCTCTTAGAGTCTGCATGAGATCTGCCCAAGATCTTCTAGCTCTCTTGGTCTCTGGTGAGAAGTCTGGTGTAATTCTGATAGGTCTTCCTTTATATGTTACTTGGCCTTTTTCTCTTACTGTCTTTAGTATTCTTTCATTGTTTAGTACATTTAGGGTTTTGATTATTATGTGACAGGAAGTATTTCTGTTCTGGTCCAGTCTGTTTGGAGTTCTGTAGGCTTCTTGTATATTCATGGGCATCTCTCTCTTTAGGTTAGGGAAGTTTATATCCATAATTTTGTTGAAGGTTTTTGTTGGCCCTTTAAGTTGTAAATCTTCACTCTCATCTATGCCTATAATCGTTAGGTTTGGTTTTCTCATTGTTTCCTGGATTTCCTGGATGTTTGGGGTTACAAGCTTTTTGCATTTTGCATTTTCTTTGCCTGTTGAGTCCATGGTTTCTATGGTCTCTTTGGCATCAGAAATTCTTTCTTCTGTCTCTTGTATTGTGTTGTTGATTATTGTATTCCATAGCTGCCTGCAGCTATTATGAACTGGGTTGAGGGAACAGAAGCTAAGGGATGAATGGGAGAGGGGCGAAAGGATGGAGGGCCAAGACAATAATATTCCACTGATCAAGGTCGGAAACTTTAATGATGGTCGGACCTTTTAACAGTTTTGGCAATCCCTTCCCCCCAGACTCAGGTCTGAGTTCTGGTGGAAGTTGTCTAGCATCTCTTGGAGGTTCTTGTCTCGACTGCTCAGGCAGCTGGGTGGGTCACCTGTTTAATTCAGGAATTCCTAGACCTGGAGGAACAGTGAGCTTAACCTTCAATGAGTTTCTCCACCCTAGGATAAAAATTCCTGCTTTAATCTACTTCCCTATTATGTCCTAGTGGCAGATTCCTGCCTGAAGCCAGGGATTGTCCTTGACCAATGTCAAACTCAAACCATGTGCATGACTGCCCCAATATTTCTCTGTACAGTTGATATTTGCATCTATGTTCCCTGTTTTCTTCCCAAGGTTTTCTATCTCCAAAGTTGTCTCCCTTTGTGATTTCTTAGTTGTTTCTACTTCTGTTTTTAGATCCAGGATGATTTTGCTCAGCTTTTTCACTTCCTCGTTTGTGTTTTCCTGTATTTTTTGTGTTTCCTTTTTCATGACTTCTGCCTGTTGACCAAAGTTGTCCTGTATTTTTTTTAAGTGATTTTTTGCATTTCCTCCTTATTGGATTCTATTTTTTGACCCATATTCTCCTGATTTCTTTCAATGATTTTGGTGTTTCCCTTGTAAGAGCTTCTAACTTTTTATCATTTTTCTCCTCAATTTCTTTAAGAGATTTATTTATGTCCTTCATGTGTTCCTCTAACAGCATCATGACCAGTGATTTTAAATCCAAATCTTGTTTTTCTGGTGTGTTGGTGTATCCAGGACTTGCTGTTATTTGAGAATTGGGTTCAGATGTTGCCATATTGCCTTGGTTTTTGTTAGTAAAGTTCTTATGTTTGCCTTTATCCATCTAGTTATCACTGATGTTAGTTGGTCTTGTTGCCACTGGCTAGTGCTTCAACCTCCTATAAGCCTGTAAAGTTATTTCAGTGACACTGGAAGACTGGGTTTCCCCTGGCACATATTGCTGATATGCTGCCTTCTACTACTGTGCTGATGGAGCCCTGCTGTGCCTTGCCCCAAGCAGTGTTATACTCCGGTTGTCTCAGTGAACCTGGTGATCCCAGACTTCTCCGTCATGGAGTGAAGATGGTGGTGGGGAGTCCCTCCCAATGCTGATCACCCCGTAGAGCACATGACCCACGTCCAGCTGGCACACAGACGTACAGCCTATCTGCCCAAGTCCTGGGTGCAGGCAGACCCCTGGCTGTTTGCGCCCCCAGAGATCTTAAACTCAGGATATATGAGTACCTGGTGTTGCCTTTCTGCTCTGGCAGGCAGCGAAGGTGGTGGCGGGGAGTCACTCCCTGTGCTGATCCACATGTAGGACACAGGCCCTGGGTGCAGACAGACCCCTTGCTGGTTTGCACCCTCAAAGATCTTTTTTTCCATATTTTATTTATTTTCTATATTCTTTGTTTATATTCTAAAAGCCTTCGCCTTACCCAGTCCCCCCACCCCATATGTTCCATAAGTCCTCTTCTCTCCATCCATTCTCCTGTCTTCCCCCCTCCCTTTTCTCTGTCATGGTTCTCCCCTACAATGCTGGATCAAGATTTTCCAGGATTAGGGCCCTCTTCTTCCTTCTTCATGGGAATCATTTGATATGCTAATTGTATCTTCACTATTCAGAGCTTCAGGGCTAATTAATATCCACTTATCAATGATTGCATTCCATGTGTATTCTTTTGTGATTACATTACCTCACTTAGGATGATATTTTCCTGTTCCATCCATTTGCCTAAAAAATTCATGAACTCATTGTTTTTAATTGCTGAATAGTACTCCATTGTGTTTATATACCACATTTTCTGTATCCATTCCTCCATTGAGGGATATCTGGGTTCTTTCCAGCTTCTGGCTATTATAAATAAGGCTGATACTAACATAGTGGAGCATGTGTCCTTGTTGAATGCTGGGGAATCCTCTGGGTATATGCCCAGGAGAGGTATAGCAGGGTCCTCCGGAAGTGTCATGTCCACTTTTCTTAGAAACTGCCAGACTGATTTCCTTAGTGGTTGTACCATGTTACAATCACACCAGCAGTGAAGGAGTGTTCTTCTTTCTCCACATCTTCACCAACACCTGCGGTCTCCTGAGTTTTTAATTTTAGCCAAATTAAAAACTTTAGTTTTTAACTTTCTGACTGGTGTAAGGTGAAATCTCAGGGTTGTTTTGATCTGCATTTCCCTAATGGCTAAAGATGTTGAGCATTTCTTAAGGTGCTTCTCGGCCATCCAAATTTCTTCAGGCGAAAATTTTTGTTTAGGTCTGTACCCCATTTTTTAATAGGGTTATTTGGTTCCCTGGGGTTTAACTTCTTTAATTCTTTGTATATATTAGATATTAGCCCTCTATCAGACATAGGGTTGGTGAAGATCTTTTCCCAATTTGTTGTTTGCTGATTTGCCCTTTTGATGGTATCCTTTGCCTTACAGAATCTTTGTAATTTTATGAGATCCCATTTGTCAATTATTGATCTTAGAGCATAAGCTATTTGTGTTCTATTAAGGAAATTTTCGCCTGTGCCTATGTCCTCAAGGGTCTTCCCCAGTTTCTTTTCTATTAGTTTCAGTGTGTCTGGTTTTATTTGGAGGTCCTTGATCCACTTAGAGTTGAGCTTAGTACAAGGAGATAAGAATGAATCAATTTGCATTCTCCTGCATGCTGACCTCCAGTTGAGTCAGCACCATTTGTTGACAAGGCTATCTTTTTTTCCACTGGATGTTTTCAGCCCCTTTGTCGAAGATCAATTGACCATAGGTATATGGATTCATTTCTGGTCTTCAATTCTATTCCATTGGTCCACTTGCCTGTCCCTGTGACAATACCATGCAGTTTTTAACACTATTGTTCTGTAGTATTGCTTGAGATCTGGGATACTAATACCCCCAGATGTTCTTTTACTGTTGAGAATAGTTTTAGCTATCCTGGGTTTTTTGCAATTACAGATAAATTTGAGAATTGCTTTTTCCAACTCTGTGAAGATCTGAGTTGGGATTTTGATGGGGATTGCATTGAATCTGTATATTGCTTTTGGCAAGATGGCCATTTTAACTATATTAATCCTGCCAATCCATGAGCATGGCAGATTTTTCCATTTTTCTGAGGTCTTCTTCGATTTCCTTCTTCAGAGACTTAAAGTTCTTGTCATATAGGTCTTTCACTTGTTTGGTTAGAGTCACACCAAAATACTTTATATTGTTTGTGGCTATTGTGAAGGAGGTCATTTCCCTAACTTCTTTCTCAGACTGCTTATCCTTTGAGTATAGGAAGGCAACTGATTTGCTTGAGTTGATTTTATAACCGGCCACTTTACTGAAGTTGTTTATCAGTTGTAGGAGTTTTCTGGTGGAGTTTTTTGGGTCACTTATGTATACTATCATGTCATCTGCAAATAGTGATAATTTTACTTCTTCCTTTCCAATTTGTATACCTTTGGCCTCCTTATGTTGTCTAATTGCTCTACCTAGCACTTCAAGTACTATATTGAAAAGATATGGAGAGAGAGTGCAGTGTTGTCTAGTCCCTGATTTTAGTGGGATTGCTTCAAGTTTCTCTCCATTTAGTTTGATGTTGGCTACCGGTTTGCTGTATATTGCTTTAATTATGTTTAGGTATGAGCCTTGAATTCCTGTTCTTTCCAAGACTTTTAGCATGAAAGGATGCTAAATTTTGTCAAATGCCTTTTTAGCATCTAATGAAATGATCATTTTTTTTTGAGTTTGTTTATGTAGTGGATTGCCTTGATGGATTTCTGTATATTGAACCATCCCTGCATCCCTGGGATAAAGGCCCCTTGTTCGTGGTGGATGATCATTTTGATGTGTTCTTGGATTCGGTTGTCAAGAATTTTTTTGAGTATTTTTGCATCGATATTCATAAGGGAAATTGGCCTGAAGTTCTCTTTCTTTGTTGGATTTTTGTGTGGTTTTGGTATCAGTGTAACTGTGGCTTCATAGAATGAGTTGGGTAGTGTGCCTTCTGTTTCTATTTTTTGGAACAGTTTGAAGAGTATTGGTGTTAGGTCTTCTTTGAAGGTGTGATTGAATTCTGCACTGAAGCCATCTGGTCACATGCTTTTTTTTTTTGTTGTGAGACTTTCTATGACCTCTTTTATTTCTTTAGGGGTTATGGGCCTGTTTAGATGGTCTATTTGATCCTGATTTAATTTTGGTGTTTGGTATCTGTCTAGGAAATTGCCATTTCCTCCAGATTCTCCAGTTGTGTTGAGTATAGGCTTTGGTTGTAAGATCTGATGATTTTTTTAATTTCCTCGGTTTCTGATGTTATATCTCCCTTTTCATTTCTAAGTTTGTTAATCTGGATACTGTCTCTGTGCCCTTTGGTTAGGTTGACTGAGGATTTATCTCTCTTGTTGATTTTCTCAAACAACCAGCTCCTGGTTTTGTTGATTCTTTGTATGGTTCTCTTTGTTTCTCCTTGATTGATTTCAGCCCTGATTTTGATGATATCCTGCCTTCTTATCCTCCAGAGGCATTAGATTATTTTTGCTCGAGGCTTTCAGGTGTGTCATTAAGCTGCTAGTGTATGCTCTCTCCATTTTCTTTTTGGAGGCACTGAGGGCTATGAGTTTTCCTCTTAGCACTTCTTTAATTGTGACCCATAGATTTGGGTATATTGTGTCTTCATTTTCATTAAATTCTAAAAAGTATTTGATTTCTTTCTTTATTTCTTCCTTGACCAAGGTATTATTGAGTAGAGTATTGTTCTGTTTCCACGTGTATGTGGGTTTTCTGTTGCTTTTGTTGCTATTGAAGACCACTTTTACTCCACAGTGATCTGATAGGAGGCATGGGATAATTTCATTCTTCTTATATTTAATGAGGTCTGTCTTGTGTCCAATTATATAGTCGATTTTGGAGAAGGTACCATGAGGTGCTGAGAAAAAAATTATATTCTTTTGCTTTAGGGTGAAATGTTCTTTCTCTATATATATATCTGTTAACTCTAATTGGTCCAAAGCTTTAATTAATTTCACTGTGTCCCTGTTTAGTTTCTGTTTTCCTGATCAGTCCATTGAGGAAAGTGCAGTGTTGAAGTCACCCACAATTATTGTGTTAGGTACAATGTGTGCTTTGAGCTTTAGTAAAGTTTCTTTTATGAATGAGGGTGCCTTTGCATTTGGAGCATTGATGTTTAGGATTGAGGGTTCTTCTTGGTGTGTTTTTCTTTGATCAGCAAGAAGTGTCCCCCAGTGTCTCTTTTGATGACTTTAGGTTGAAAGTCAATTTTATCTGATATTAGAATGGCTACTCCAGCTTGTTTCCTGATACCATTTGCTTATAAAATTGTCTTCCAGCCTTTTACTCTAAGGTAGTGTTTGTCTTTGACACTGAGGTGTGTTTCCTTTATGCAGCAAAATGTGGGATCCTGTTTATGTATGCAGTCTGTTAGTCTATGTCTTTTTATTGGGGAATTGAGTCTATTGATGTTAAGAGATATTAAGGAATAGTGATTATTACTTCCTGTCATTTTTGATGTTATCTTGTATATTTGATTGTTTAACTTCTTTTGGGTTTGATGAAAGAAGTTTACTATCTTGCATTTTCCAGGGTGAAGTTTCCCTCCTTGTATTGGTGTTTTCCTCCTATTACCCTTTGTAGGGCTGGGTTTGTGGATAGATATTGGGTGAACTTGGTTTTGTCATGGAATATTTTGGTTTCCTCATCTATGGTGATTGAGAGCTTTGCTGGGTATAGAAGTTTTGGCTGATATTTGTGTTCTCTTAGAATCTGCATGAGATCTGTCTAGGATCTTCTACCTTTCATAGTCTCTGGTGAGAAGTCTGGTGTGATTCTGATAGGTCTTCCTTTATATGTTATTTGGCCTCTTTCTCTTACTTCCTTTAATACTCTTTCCTTGTTTAGTACATTTGGGGTTTTAATTATTATGTGATGGGATGTATTTCTGTTCTGGTCCAGTCTGTTTGGAGTTTTCTAGGCTTCTTGTATATTCATGGACATCTCTCTCTTTAGATTAGGGAAGTTTTCTTCCCTAATTTTATTGAAGATATTTGCTGGCCCTTTAAATTGTAAATCTTTGTTCTCATCTATGCCTATAATCCTTAGGTTTGGCCTTCTCAATGTGCCCTGTATTTCCTGGATGTTTGGGTTACAAGCTTTTGGCATTTTGCATTTTCTTTGAATGTCCATGCTTTCTATGGTATCTTACGCATCTGAGATTTTTCTTCTTGTATTCTGTTGTTGATATTTGCATCTATGGTCCCTGATTTCTTCCCAAGGTTTTTTATCTCCAGTGTTATACTTGGGTTGTCTCAGTAAACCTGGTGCTTCCAGACTGCTTTGTCATGGAGTAAAGATGGTGGTGGGGTGTCCCTCCAAATGCTGATCACCTTGTAGAGCACATGACCCATAACCAGCTGGCACCCAGACGTACAGCCTATCTGCCCATGTCCTGGGTGCAGGCAGACCCCTGGCTGTTTGTGCCCCTAGAGATCTTAAACTCAGGATATCTCAGTACCTTGTGCTGCCTTTCGGTTCCGGTAGGCAGCGAAGATGGCCACTTAATATTCTTTCTCTAAAATTATTTCAGTTAAGACAATTACCAGAATAGTATTTTGCAAGATGAGGGTAGTCATATATTACTGTGCATTAACAACTATGCTTAATTACTTGAACATTTTAGATGGATTGCCTTAACATGTCCTATGTATCTTTGTGGCATAATTCTTGTAAAAATATAGATATTTGATTGGGAAAGTATCTACTATGAACACTATAGCATTGAACTGGGTGACAGCTATGTGACCCTACCAGCAAGAGACCTAAAACAGACAGGAACAGAACAACATTGATGTAGGAGGTAAAGCCATGTTTGATAAGCCCCAGGGGGAATGTGTCAGGAGATTTGAGTAGCTGAGTATTTGTGTAAGTCTACAGTCTTCATTGCATAAAAGCATATGGGCATAAAATATGTAAAACTGGTTGTTTGACTATATTTAATCAGTTCACCAATTTTGAAAAGATAGCAAATCATTTCTAGAAATAATTTTTTCATGCTACAGAAAAAGGACCCAGATTATACTACATATTTTTTCATAATAAAATAAAAACTTTTCTATATGAGCCAGTGAAATTGGTAAGCTTATATGTTTGTATCTAATTTTATCTTTGTACAAGTTTTCTTAGGACATATGCCAAGCCTTGGGTGAAATAGTGTACACACTGTAACAGTGCAAGTTTATTGTACTGAAACATTAACTACATTTTTTTTATTCGATATATTTTTTATTTACATTTCAAATGATTTCCCCTTTCCTAGTCCCCCCCACTCCCAGAAAGTCTTGTAAGCCCCCTTCTCTGCCCCTGTCCTGCCACCCACCCCTTCCCACTTCCCCGCTCTGGTTTTGCTGAATACTGCTTCACTGAGTCTTTCCAGAACAAGGGGCCACTCCTCCTTTCTTCTTGTATATCATTTGATGTGTAGATTATGTTTTGGGTATTCCAGGTTTCTAGGTTAATATCCACTTATTAGTGAGTGTATTCCATGATTCACCTTTTGAGTCTGGGTTACCTCACTTAGTATGATATTCTCTAGCTCCATCCATTTGCCTAAGAATTTCATGAATTCATTGTTTCTAATGGCTGAATAGTACTCCATTGTGTAGATGTACCACATTTTTTGCATCCACTCTTCTGTTGAGGGATACCTGGGTTCTTTCCAGCATCTGGCAATTATAAATAGGGCTGCTATGAACATAGTAGAGCATGTATCCTTATTACATGGTGGGGAATCCTCTGGGTATATGCCCAGGAGTGGTATAGCAGGATCTTCTGGAAGTGAGGTGCCCAGTTTTCGGAGGAACTGCCAGACTGATTTCCAGAGTGGTTGTATCCATTTGCAACCCCACCAGCAGTGGAGGAGTGTTCCTCTTTTCCACACCCTCCCAACACCTGCTATCTCCTGAATTTTTAATCTTAGCCATTCTGACTGGTGTAAGGTGAAATCTCAGGGTTGTTTTGATTTGCATTTCCCTAATGAATAATGAAGTTGAGCATTTTTTAAGATGCTTCTCCACCATCTGAAGTTCTTCAGGTGAGAATTCTTTGTTTAACTCTGTACCCCATTTTTTTAATAGGGTTGTTCGGTTTTCTGGAGTCTAACTTCTTGAGTTCTTTATATATATTGGATATTAGCCCTCTATCTGATGTAGGATTGGTGAAGATCTTTTCCCAATTTGTTGTTTGCCGATTTGTCCTCTTGATGGTGTCCTTTGCCTTACAGAAACTTTGTAATTTTATAAGGTCCCATTTGTCAATTCTTGCTCTTAGAGCACATGCTATTGGTGTTCTGTTCAGAAACTTTCTCCCTGTACCGATGTCCTCAAGGGTCTTCCCCAGTTTCTTTTCTATTAGCTTCAGAGTGTCTGGCTTTATGTGGAGGTCCTTGATCCATTTGGATTTGAGCTTAGTACAAGGAGACAAGGATGGATCAATTCGCATTCTTCTGCATGCAGACCTCCAATTGAACCAGCACCATTTGTTGAAAAGGCTATCTTTTTTTCCATTGGATGTTTTCAGCCCCTTTGTCGAAGATCAAGTGGCCATATGTGTGTGGGTTCATTTCTGGATCTTCAATCCTGTTCCATTGATCCTCCTGCCTGTCACTGTACCAATACCATGCAGTTTTTAACACTATTGCTCTGTAGTATTGCTTGAGGTCAGGGATACTGATTCCCCCAGACTTTCTTTTGTTGCTGAGAATAGCTTTAGCTATCCTGGGTTTTTTGTTATTCCAGATGAATTTGATAATTGCTCTTTCTAACTCTGTGAAGAATTGAGTTGGGATGTTGATGGGTATTGCGTTGAATCTGTAGATTACTTTTGGCAAAATGGCCATTTTAACTATATTGATTCTACTGATCCATGAGCATGGGAGGTTTTTACATTTTTTGAGGTCTTTTTCCATTTCCTTCTTCAGAGTCTTGAAGTTCTTGTCATACAGATCTTTCACATGTTTGGTAAGAGTCACCCCAAGATACTTTATACTGTTTGTGGCTATTATGAAGGGGGTCATTTCCCTAATTTCTTTCTCAGCTTGCTTATCCTTTGAGTATAGGAAGGCCACCCATTTGCTTGAGTTGATTTTATAACCTGCCACTTTGCTGAAGTTGTTTATCAGCTGTAGGAGTTCTCTAGTAGAGTTTTTTGGGTCACTTAGGTAGACTATCATGTCATCTGCAAATAATGATAGTTTGACTTCTTCCTTTCCAATTTGTATCCCTTTGACCTCCTTATGTTGTCGAATTGCCCGAGCTAGTACCTCAAGTACAATATAAAAAGATAAGGAGAAAGGGGGAAGCCCTGTCTAGTCCCCGATTTTAGTGGGATTGCTGCAAGTTTCTCTCCATTTAGTTTGATGCTGGCTACCGGTTTGCTGTATATTGCTTTTATTATGTTTAGGTATGGGCCTTGAATTCCTGTTCTTTACAAGACTTTAAGCATGAAAGGATGCTGAATTTTGTCAAATGCTTTTTCAGCATCCAATGAAATGACCATGTGTTTTTTTTCATTGAGTTTGTTTATGTAGTGGATTGCATTGATGGATTTCCATATATTGAACCAACCCTGGGACACTTCTTGCTGGTCAAAGGAAAAATACAACAAGAAGAACTCTCAATCCTGAACATCTATGCTCCAAATGCAAGGGCACCCTCTTTCGTAAAAGAAACTTTATTAAAGCTCAAAGCACACATTGCACCTAGAACAATAATTGTGTGTGACTTCAACACTGCACTTTCCTCAATGGACAGATCAGGAAAACAGAAACTAAACAGGGACATAATGAAACTAATTGAATCTTTGGACCAATTAGATTTAAGAGATATATATAGAACATTCTATCCTAAAGCAAAAGAATATACCTTTTTCTCAGCACCTCATGGTACCTTCTCCAAAATCAACCATATAATTGGACACAAGACAGACCTCAACAAATATAAGAAGATCGAACTAATCCCATGCCTCCTATCAGATCACTATGGAGTAAAAATGGTTTTCAATAGCAACAAAAATAACAGAAAACCCACATACAGTGGAAATTGAACAATTTTCTACTCAATGATACCTTGGTCAAGGAAGAAATAAAGAAAGAAATTAAAGACTTTTTAGAACACAATGAAAATGAAGACACAACATACCCAAATCTATGGGACACAATGAAACAGTGCTAAGAGGAAAACTCATAGCCCTGAGTGCCTCCAAAAAGAAAATGGAGAGAGCATACACTACCAGCTTAATGACACACCTGAAAGCCCTGGAACAAAAAGAAGCCAATTCACCCAGGAGGAGTAGAAGGCAGAAAATCATCAAACTCAGGGCTGAAATCAATCAAGTAGAAACAAAGAGAACCATACAAAAAATCAACAAAACCAGGTGCTGGTTCTTTGAGAAAATCAACAAGATAGATAAACCCTTAGCCAGACTGACCAAAGGGCACAGAGAAAGTATCCAAATTAACAAACTTAGAACTGAAAAGGGAGATATAACAACAGAAACTGAGGAAATTCAATAAATCATCAGGTCCTACTACAAGAGCCTGTACTCAACACAACTGGAGAATCTGGAGGAAATGGATAATTTCCTTGACAGATACCAAATACCAAAATTAAATCAGGACCAAATAGATCATCTAAACAGTCCCATAATGCTTAAAGAAATTGAAGGAGTCATAGAAAGTCTTCCAACCAAAAAAAGCACAGGACCAGATGGTTTCAGTGCAGAATTCTATCAGACCTTCAAAGAAGAGTTAACACCAATACTCTTCAAATTATTCCACAAAATAGAAACAGAAGGAACACTACCCAATTCCTTCTATGAAGCCACAATTACGCTGATACAATAACCACACAAAGATCCAACGAAGAAAGAGAACTTCAGACCAATTTCCCTTATGAACATTGATGCAAAAATACTCAATAAAATTCTTGCCAACCGAATCCAAGAACACATCAAAACGATCATCCACCATGATCAAGTAGGCTTTATTCCGGGAATACATTTTTTATTTAGAGCATTATTTACCCTATGTGAATACATCTTATGTGTAATTTTGTGTTTTGTTTTTTGTTTTTTGTTTTTTGTTTTTTTGTTTTTTGTTTTTTGTTTTTTTTTTTTGTTTTTTTTTGCTTGGTTATATTCAAAGAACCAATTTATATAGGTGAGTAATTTAATGTGTTCCATAAGGGATTTTGTTGATTTACACACAAGAGTAAATTTGAGAATGTTAGAGAAACTACTTGAGAATATCACCAGTCTGGAAACCTTAGATTTGAAATGGGTTGAAGCAGCAGGTATCGGCAGTGGCTTTCTTCCTTGTTGAACATTCATCAAGGTTTGATATAGCTAATATGAACCACTAGTTTTGTACAATAGATGTTTTCTGTAGTCCAAACAATATCAAACTGGGAAACTTAGTAATCTCAAATTCTGTGTAAGACAAGAAATCATAAAGCCAGAAACACCTACTTTCTGTTAATAAGTTGCACATTTTGATCAGAAATTAAATATTTTCAAATATTTAAAGTACAATATTTGAACATATTGAGAAGCTGGCATTATTTTGAATCACCTCACAGTTTTTTTTTTTTTTTAAAAAAAAGACACTAAAAGGGGTTTAGTTTGGTTTGGTTGGGTTTTATATTTGTCTCGCCAAGTCATCATCCTGAAGCCATTCCAAAAAATAAAATTCAATGCTTTCCTCAGACCCAAGACATAAACAGTTCAGCCTGGATCCCTGGTGAGGTTAGCAATCTATCTACTCTTCTCTTCACTACCCTTTAGTCTGAACCTATCAAAAACTGTATTGCTAAACAGGTTCTAGGAATACCAACAAAAGTAACAACCCTCATGTACTATCTCTGTGCACACTCTAATAACACCACTTTCTTTTTCTCATTATATTCCTTTAGTAAACTATACAAATCACACCGAAAAATAAGTCTATGTCAGCCTTAAGCATAGTGCTGTTGTTTCTTGAACCTGGCCTGTTAATGTTATGAGTAATAGAGCATATATATATATATATATATATACATACATATACACACATATATATGTGTATATATATATATATATATACACACAATATGTCCTTTTTTCTTATTTTTTTTCTTTTTTTTATTCGATATATTTTTATTTACATTTCAAATGATTTCCCCTTTTCTAGCCCCCCACTTCCCGAAAGTCCCATAAGCCCCCTTCTCTCCCCCTGTCCTCCCACCCACCCCTTCCCACTTCCCCGTTCTGGTTTTGCCCTATACTGCTTCACTGAGTCTTTCCAGAACAAGGGGCCACTCCTCCTTTCTTCTTGTACCTCATTTGATGTATGGATTATGTTTGGGGTATTCCAGTTTTCTAGGTTAATATCCACTTATTAGTGAGTGCATACCATGAGTCACCTTTTGGGTCTGGGTTACCTCACTTAGTATGATGTTTTATAGCTCCATCCATTTGCCTAAGAATTTCATGAATTCATTGTTTCTAATGGCTGAATAGTACTCCATTGTGTAGATATACCACATTTTTGCATCCACTCTTCTGTTGAGGGATACCTGGGTTCTTTCCAGCATCTGGCAATTATAAATGGGGCTGCTATGAACATAGTAGAGAATGTATCCTTATTACATGGTGGGGAATCCTCTGGGTATATGCCCAGGAGTGGTATAGCAGGATGTTCTGGAAGAGAGGTGCCCAGTTTTCGGAGGAACCGCCAGACTGATTTCCAGAGTGGTTGTACCAATTTGCAACCCAACCAGCAGTGGAGGAGTGTTCCTTTTTCTCCACACCCTCTCTAACACCTGCTGTTTCCTGATTTTTTAATCTTAGCCATTCTGACTGGTGTAAGGTGAAATCACAGGGTTATTTTGATTTGCATTTCCCTAATGACTAATGAAGTTGAGCATATTTTAAGATGTTTCTCCGCCATCTGAAGTTCTTCAGGTGAGAATTCTTTGCTTAACTCTGTACCCCATTTTTTAATAGGGTTGTTTGGTTTTCTGGAGTCTAACTTCTTGAGTTCTTTATATATATTGGATATTAGCCCTCTATCTGATGTAGGATTGGTGAAGATCTTTTCCCAATTTGTTGGTTGCCGATTTGTCCTTTTGATGGTGTCCTTTGCCTTACAGAAACTTTGTAATTTTATGAGGTACCATTTGTCAATTCTTGATCTTAGAGCATACGCTATTGGTGTTCTGTTCAGAAATTTTCTCCCTGTACCGGTGTCCTCAAGGGTCTTCCCCAGTTTCTTTTCTATTAGCTTCAGAGTGTCTGGCTTTATGTGGAGGCCCTTGATCCATTTGGATTTGAGCTTAGTACAAGGAGACAAGTTTGGATCAATTCGCATTCTTCTGCATGCTGACCTCCAGTTGAACCAGCACCATTTGTTGAAAAGGCTATCTTTTTTCCATTGGATGTTTTCAGCCCCTTTGTCAAGGATCAAGTGGCCATAGGTGTGTGGGTTCATTTCTGGATCTTCAATCCTGTTCCATTGATCTGCCTGCCTGTCACTGTACCAATACCATGCAGTTTTTAACACTATTGCTCTGTAGTATTGCTTGAGGTCAGGGATACTGATTCCCCCAGAATTTCTTTTGTTGCTGAGAAGAGATTTAGCTATCCTGGGTTTTTTGTTATTCCAGATGAATTTGTTAATTGCTCTTTCTAACTCTGTGAAGAAGTGTGTTGGGATTTTGATGGGTATTGCATTGAATCTGTATACTGCTTTTGACAAAATGGCCATTTTAACTATATTGATTCTACTGATCCATGAGCATGGGAGTTTTTCCCATTTTTTGAGGTCTTCCTCCATTTCCCTCTTCAGAGTCTTGAAGTTCTTGTCATCAAGATCTTTCACATGTTTGGTAAGAGTCACCCCAAGATACTTTATACTGTTTGTGGCTATTGTGAAGGGGGTCATTTCCCTAATTTCTTTCTCAGCCTGCTTATCCTTTGAGTATAGGAAGGCCACTGATTTGCTTGTGTTGATTTTATCACCTGTCACTTTGCTGAAGTTGTTTATCAGTAGTAGGATTTCTCTAGTGGAGTTTTTTGGGTCACTTAGGTAGACTATCATGTCATCTGCAAATAATTATAGTTTGACTTCTTCCTTTCCAATTTGTATCCCTTTGACCTCCTTATGTTGTCCTATTGCCTGAGCTAGTACCTCAAGTACAATATTGAAAAGATAAGGAGAAAGGGGGCAGCCCTGTCTAGTCCCTGATTTTAGTGGGATTGCTGCAAGTTTCTCTCCATTTAGTTTGAAGCTGGCTACCGGTTTGCTGTGTATTGCTTTTACTATGTTTAGGTATGGGCCTTGAATTCCTGTTCTCTCCAAGACTTTAAGCATGAATGTTTTCCATTTCTAATCTTCAACTTTTAGTAAAAGGAATTTCTACTTAGAAAGTAATTTGCAGTTGATATATTAGGAATCTAATTACTACCCCTAGCCTGCCTATAAATGAAATAAATATCACCTCTGAAAATATATTAGCTATGCAAATATATGACACTTCTTACTGATTTTAGTGGTTATTGGAATTTTGCACAATCTAATTAATGTATTATACATCTTTTGAATTTTTTTAGGCTATAGAAGTTTTTAGTGTTCTATTTTAATTTCACTAAATATATTGCAAGATATGTGCTAGCGTTGTTTAAACTTTGACTATCAGTGAAGACAGTTGCTCATAGTTTCAACAAATGCAATGTAACATTACTGAAATATTGACACCATTTATTTTCTTTCTTTGTTCCATCTAGAAATCTTGTGAGGAAAATTACGTTGCCCATTATGCACTATTTAGCATTTTCACAGAGAAAAGGGAATTACAACTAATTAGAGTTTCAGGGTAGAACTGAATAATGTTCTCAATAATATCTTATCTTACATACTGCCAAAATAACTAAAAAGTTTTGGATAGACAATTGAACACTTATAAGTACCAGAGGTGGCTGAGATTTTAGAGATATTATAATAAAAATAATCAATTATTAAAGGTTCAGTTCAAATCCTTATATGAAAAAATTTACAACAAAAATCTGTTTATATATTAAAAAAAATCTGTTCATGGTCTGAAGTCAACATTCTTAAGTCAGCATAATGGTACAGTCCTGTAACTCTACTACTTGAAAGGCTGTAAAATTAAGGATGGTGATAAAGTCAAAATCAGACATATATTAAGAACTGACCTCAACTAAAGAATTCATTAAGAAAACGTGGTACATATACACAATGGAATCCTATTCAGCTATTAAAATCAAAGACATCCATTTGCCTTCACTTGGTCATGAGAATACCGTTCTGTGTGAGAGAGTCCAGTGTCAAAAGGAGCAGATGCTATACTCCACAGACCCAAAGACACTAAACAATAAAAAAGACACAAGCAAGAAAGATGTTTGAATCTTACTTAGAATGGGGAATAAAATAGACATAAAAGACAGATGGAGGGAGGGAACTGGGAAGGAGAGGTGATGGGGAGTTGAATGGAGTGTTTCAGGATCAGGTTTTTTGAAGGACAGATGAACATGAGAATGAACAGGAATCTGCAACTGACAGGGGTGGGGAGGTGTTTGATACCTCCAGGAAGAGAAAGAGACCTGGGACAATGGAGGCATCCAAGAATCAATGGGGTATCCTTACCTGTGACTTTCAGGATTGGGGATATGGACCCTGAAGTGGCCACCTCCTGTAAATGGCTGTAACTTCAATGTAGCAATAAGGATACCAAACCGCCTATAAAAATTTTCTACCCAAAATTTATCCTCTCTACAAAACGTGCAGTGGTGGGAATAGGGGGAATTGGGGACACTGAAGGAACAGCTAACCATTAACCAGTTCAAATTGTTTATGCTTTGAGAGAGGAGACTAGCATAGCTGTCCTATAAGTGACTCCAACCATCAGCTGACTTATTCAGATGTACATACCTACAGACAAACAGAATATGTAGCTTAGGGACTCCTATGGAAGAATGAGAGGAAGGATTGTGGCCTCTGAGGTGATAAAAACTCTAGAGAAAGACAAATAGAAAGGCTGGACCTAGGCCTCCCCTTATGTATGTAGCAGGTGTAGAGCTTAGTTTTCATGTTAGTCCTGGATAATTAGAGTGGGATCTATCTTAAAAGCCATTGCTTGTACATGAGATATATTCTTCTAGCAGGCCTGCCTTGTCTGGCCTCAGTGGGAGAAGATGCTTAACAGAGACTTGATGTTCCAGGCTGGAGGTCTATCTAGGGCTCCCCACTCGCTCAGAGGAGAAATGGAAGGGGATGGAAGAAGGATTGTCAGAAGAGTTGATTCAGAAGGGGACAGTGAGAGGGATGTAAAGTAAGTTAATACATAATAATTAAATGCAGAAATATTAAAATTAAAAAAGAAATGATCTCAAAATAAAGAAAATAAATAATGAAAGAAAAGAAAAAATTTCAATCTCTCAATAAAATTACAGTTTAAAGTAGATACAATTTTGTTCAGTCAATTCTAAAATTTAATTTTTTAACATACTTGGACAAATCTTTATACATTTCTGTTTATTTTGTCAATATTATATATGGTCTATTATCTACATGATATGATGGGAAAGTTCCCTTAAAAATACATAGAAACAGCATCATACTTTCATTGTTCATTATATAACTCTCTTGTTCAACATGTATAACTATCTTATTATATTTGTAAAATAGTAATAAATTCTATAATAGTACTACATTTCTCTGTCCAAGGCTCAGCTAAGGCACATTCTACTTCCCATTTTTTAGATTTTATGAACAATACACTAAGTAATATCTGTTTACAACGTTTTTTGTTTTTCTGTTTTGACTTGCTTGCCTTTGAACAGTAAGAAATAACAAGATGAGCCTGAACCTATAACTTAAGAATATGCTTCATTTTCCGTACTTCAACAATGTATTCAAAAATAACACATGGGCTAACGGGGAAAGTTCCTGATCAGAACACCAGTAACTTCTGCTCTAAGATCAGGAATTGACAAATGGGACCTCATAAATTACAAAGTTTCTGTAAGGCAAATGACACTGTCAATAGGGCAAAATGGCAACCAACAAATTATGAAAAGGTCTTTACGAATCCTGCATCAGACAGAGGGCTAATATGCAATATATACAAAGAACTCAAGAAGTTAGACTCCAGAGAACCAAATATCCCTATTATAAAATGGGTTGCAGAGCTAAACAAAGGATTCTCACCTGAGGAATAGTGAAAGGGGACCCAGAAAAGGGGAAATCATTTGAAATGTAAATAAATACATCGAAAAAAAAAAGAAAAAGAAATGTTCAACATCCTTAGTCATCAAGGAAATGCAATGCAAACAATCTTGAGATTTTACCTCACACTGGTCAGAATGGTTAAGATCAAAAACTTAGTGGACCACAGGTGTAGGAGAGGATGTGGAGAAAGAGGAACACTCCTCCACTGTTTGTAGGATTGCAAGCTGGTACAAGCACTCTGGAAATCAGTTTTGTGGTTCCTCAGAAAATTGGACATAATACTGCTGGAGGACCCAGACATACCACTCCTGGGCATATACCCAGAGGATTCTCCAACATGAAATAAGGACACATATTCTGCTATGTTCATAGCTGCCTTATTTATAACAGCCAGAAGATGGAGAGAACCCAGAAGTCCCTCAGCAGAGGAATGGATTCAGAAAATGTGGTATATATACACAATGGAGTACTATTCAGCCATTAAAAACAATGAATTCTTAAAATTCTTAGGCAAATGGATATATCTAGGAAATATCATCCTGAGTGATGTAACCCAGTCACAAAAGAACAAATGTGGTATTCACTCACTGATGAGTGGATATTAGCCCAGAAGCTTGGAAACCCCAAATTCAGTTTCAGTGTATCTGGTTTTATGTGGAGCTCCTGGATCCACTTGGACTTGACCTTTGTACAAGGAGATAAGAATGGATTGATTTGCATTCTTCTACATGCTAACCATGAGTTGAACCAGCACAATTTATTGAAAAGGCTATCTCTTTTCCACTGTATGGCTTTTTGTCAAAGATCAGGTGACCTTAAATATGTGGGTTCATTTCTGGGACTTCAATTCTATTCCATTGATCTACCTGCCTGTCACTGCACTACTGTATTGACCACTGTTGCTCTGTAGTACAGCTTGAGGTCCAGGTTGCAGAATCCCCCAGAATTTCTTCTATTTTTTTGAGAGTAGTTTTCACTCTCCTGGGTTTTTTGTGATTCTAAATGAGTGTGAGAATTGCTCTTTCTAACACTTTGAAGAATTGACTTAGAATTTTGATGGGGATTGCATCGAATCTAGAGATTGCTTTAGGCAAGATGGCCATTTCTACTATATTAACCCTGTCAATACATGAGCATGGGGGATATTTCCATCTTTTGAGATCTTCAATTTCTTTCTTCAGAGACTTGAAATTCTTGTAATATGGAACTTTCACTTGTTTTGTAAGAGTAACACCAAGGTATTTTATATTATTTTTTTACTATTTTGAAGGGAGTTGCTTTTCTAATTTCTTTCTCAGCCTCTTTATCCTTTGAGTACAGGAAGGGCACTAATTTGTTTGAGTTAATTTTATATCCATCCACTTTGCTGAAGTTGTTTATCGGGCTTAGGAGTTCTCTGGCCGAATATTTGGGGGTCACATAAGTATATTATCATATCATCTGCAAATAGGGATATTTTGACTTCTTCCTTTCCAGTTTGTATCCCTTTGACCTTTTTTTGTTGTGTAATGCTTTGGGTAGGACGTTGAGTATTATATTGCATAGGTAGGGAAAGAGTGGGCACCCTTGTCTAGTCCCCAATTTTAGAGGGATTGTTTTAAATTTCTCTCAATTTAGTTTGATGTTGGCTACTGATTTGCTGTATATTGTTTTTGCTGTGTTTAGGTATGGGCCTTGAATTCCTGATCTTTCAAAGTCTTTTATAATGAAGGGGTGTTTTATTTTTTTAAATGCTTTCACAGCATCTAATGACAGCATTGTGTTTTTTTTTTCTTTGAGTTTGTTTATGTAGTAGATTACAAAGATGGATTTCCATATATTGAACCATCCTTGCATCCCTTGGATGAATCCGCCTTGATCATGATGGATGATCATTTTGAGATATTATTGGATTTGGTATGCGAGAATTTCATTGAGCAGTTTTGCATCGATATTCATAAGGGAAATTCCTCTGATGTTCTCCTTCATTGTAATTTTTGTGTGGTTTATGTATCAGAGTAATTGTGGCTTCATAGAACAAATTTGTTGGTGTTCCTAATGTTTCTATTTTGTGCAATAGGGTGTAGAGTCTTGACATTAGGTCTTCTTTGATGGTCTGACAGAACTCAGTACTAAACCCATCTGTTCCTGGGCTGTTCTTGTTTGGAAGACTATTGACGACTGTTTAGATCATTTTCTGATCCTGATTTGTTACCTGATATATATCTAGGAAATTGCACATTTTTTTTCCAGATTTTAACGTTTTTTTGAGTAACAGCTTTTGTAGTAGAATCTGATGATTTTTTAGATTTCCTCAGTTTCTGTTGTTATGTCTCCCTTTCCATTTATGATTTTGTTAATTTAGATACTATCTCTGTGCCCTCTGGTTAGTCTGGCTAAGGGTTGATGCATTTTGTAGATTTTCTCAAAGAAACATCTCCTAGAATTCTTGATTCTTTGTTTAGTTTTCTTTTGTTGTTATTGTTTCTACTTGGTTAATTTCAGCCCTGCATTTGTTTATTTCCTGATGCCTACTCCTTTTGGGTGTATTAGCTTTTTATTTGTTCTATAGCTTTATTTTTTAATTTTTTTATTTTCTACATTTCTTGTTTATATTCCAAATGTGCTGTCAAGCTGCTAGTGTATGATCTCTCCAGTTTCCTTTTGGAGGCACTCAGAGGTATGAGCCTTCTTTTTAGCATTGATTTCATTGTGTCCCATAGGTTTGGGTATGTTGTGGCTTCATTTTCATTAGATATTAAAATGTCTTTAATTTCCTTCTTTATTTCTTCCTTTAGCAAGTTATCATTGAGTAGAGTATTGTTAAGCTTCCATGTCAATAAGGGCTTTCTGTTGTTTTTCTTGATATTGAAGACTAGCCTTAATCTGTAGTGATCTTGTAGAAGGCATGGGATTATTTCAATTTTCTTATATCTGTTGAGGTCTGTTTTGTGGCTCATTATGTGGTCAACTTCAGAGAAGTTACCATGATGTGCTGAAAAGGTATATGATTTTGATTTAGGATGAAATGTTCTATAGATATCTGTTAAATCCATTTGGTCCACAAATTCTGTTAGTTTCACTGTGTCTCTGTTTATTTTGTGTTTCCCTGATCTCTCCATTGTGAGAGTGAGGTGTTGAAGTCTTCCACTAATATTGAGTGGGGTATGATGTGTGCTTTGAGCTTTATTAGTTTCTTTTATGAATGTGGGTACCCTTCCATTAGGAGCATAGATGTTCATAATTAAGCATTCTTCTTGGTATATTTCCCCCTTTGATGAGTATAAAGTGTCCTTCTGTGTCTTTTTGATGACTTTTGGTTGAAAGTTGATTTTATCACATGTCAGAATGGCTACACCAGCTTGTTTCTTGGGACCATTTGCTTGGAAAATTGTTTATGTACCTTTTTTGAAAGAAAATTGCTTTCTTGCTTTTTCTAGGGTGTATATTCCCTCCTGTGTTGCAATTTTCCATCTGTTATCCTTTGTAATCTTCCATCAACAAACCCAAAAGAAGATAACCACACAAACACAACATAAAAAAAAAACAGGAAGCAACAGTCACTATTCCTTAATATCTCTTAAGATTAAAGGACTCAATTCCCCAATTAAAAGACAAAGACAAACTGACTGGATATGTAAATGGGACCTAGCATTTTGCTCCATACAGTATAAAAGACAAACACTACCTCAGAGTAAAGGTCTGGAAAACCATTTATATAAGAAAGTGTTTTTGTTGATTCTTTGTATAGTTCTTTTTGTTTCTGTTTGGTTGATTTCAGCCCCAAGTTCTAATTATTTGCTGCTGTTTACTCCTCTTTGATGTATTTGTTTCTTGTTTTTTAGAGCGTTCAGGTGTGCTGTTAAGCATCTCTATGCATGTAAGCTGTATGGTATATATTAACTTATCCAAGGTATTAGCAGTTAATTTAATGATAACTAATGTATAAACTATATAGAAAAAGAGGTTAGGTAGAAAGGACTAGAGCATACAAATAGAAATCACTAGAAAAGGGAAATAAACTATGTACTGTAGAGTCCAGTTCATACATTCTAACAGCAGGTTCTCTGGAAGAAGAGATGGGTAAGGAACAGGTTGCAAGAGAAAACACATGGAGAAACATAAAAACACATGGCTTCTGGTTCAAGTCTCTATCTTTAATAGTCTCTTTCTCGAGCAACAAAGGCAGGCCAAGCCCCACCCCTGAAGGCTGGAAACCATTCTTCTTGTTCTTCAATGAGGCAGGCAGATCAGGTTGCTGGCTGCTATTCTTTTAGAAAAGTGGGCAGGAGGAGGTCACAATTCCTCCGTTTTTATTAATTTTAAGAAAAACCAGTGGATAAATACATTCCTCAAAAGACGATGTGCATTGACCAGTGAGGGAAAGCATTGGCCTTGACCCCCTTAAATATTAATTGACTTACTTTTCAGGGGAGGGGAAATAGACTGCCTTATTATTTTAAAGGACAGTCTCTCAACATCGACCCCTATGCAGTCAGGCTTACTTTCAGGGAAACTCAGAAGCAGGACATTTCCCTTTTCCCTTGCAGTGCCTCACTTCGCACCTCATAACTGGTTTGTTTAATTAACAAACATGCATACATCTGAGTTCTATGCAGCTCCATTTGTGGAGATCCTCTAGTAAAGTAAATGTCTTATGAATATTAGCTGGCTGGCTTTCATAGAAGCCCACCTTCGAGTCCTGGAACCCATTGCTGTAGCAGCCCACCTTCAAGTGCTGTATCTGAAAGATACCTGCTTGAAACACAAAATAAGAGATTTAAAGGAAAAACTGTTTGGACTGTTTCTCTGGAGGGCCCATGGTATTTACTTTGGTTGTAAATTAGTAGCTCAGTAATAAAACCTGGCTTGCAAATTAATGGCTAGGGGAAAGCAGCCTACCTTCCCAGTATGGGAGAAGCAGCTTTAAGAACATTATTGAATTAGTCATACATAGCAGCTGATTCAGGGTCTCTATTTACCTATCATATCAATCTTTCTGGCAGCCATTGGGCTCCATCTTCTTTTTGAAGGAAAATACAAATAGAACATCTTCTCCAAAATAAAGCAGGGTCTGGATCATTCCATGTATTAGTTAAAGTGTCCCGCCATTTAACCATGGCATATGAATTAGAAGTGGCAAATTGTCATGTCAATCTGCTACAGACTGACTTTTAGCATCAGGGCACAGTCACAACCAAAAGCAAAACTCAAACTCCAATGGTTTACTGTCTGGGATCCAACTTAAGATCTTCCTCGATCCCCCAAGGGCTTGGGTCACTTCTCCAGCTCTGCCCTTTGTAGAGCACAGTTTGTCTTCTAGGCTCCAGCAGCCTATACTCCACTGCTGCTGCTGTTCTTGGTGGTCATCGCATGGTACTGGCATCTCCAAAATACTGCTATCTTCCACTGTAATCAGGCTTCACCAATAGCCTCTCATAGGCTCTCTTCATGGTGACAAGGCTCTGCTCCTATGCATGACCCATTCAAGTCCTGGGCCATCAATTGAAACTGAGGCTGCACCTTCACCAATGGCCTTCTGTGGCCTCTCACTGTGCCAAGAGCCTCAGCTGTTCTTCATGACCCCTTCATGCCTTCAAAATCAGTACCATCAGGGTGACTCTTACACAGTACCAAGTTCAGCCACAGCATAAAATACAGCTGTGGCTATCTCTGGAACACACTCTCTGTGCTCTCAGAAAACACTTCCAAGAAGATTTCATCTCAGTGATGCTAGTCTCTTCTTAATCACCGCTAATTTCTTAGCTCCCGCTAACCAGCATCAATTGTCCCAGTAACACAAAGGTTTGCTTTAGTGGTTCTGGTATCATGTTACTCACAGCTGATTATTCAACTCCAGCTAACCAAAACCACAGAATCTTCACAATCAAAACATGGCAACTGTAAAAGTCTTTAATCTTCCCTCTGAAATGTCACAAGCCAGGCCTCCATCTTTTGCACTGTTCTTAACATTGTCTTCCAAGCTCCTACAGAACTTTCCACTGAGCTCTTAATATTCTCATGGCTTTTCTAGCTCAAAGTTCCAAAGTCCTTCCACAGTCCTCCCCAAAACTTGGTCAGTCTGTCACAGGAATACCCCACTACGCTGGTACCAATTTGTCTTAGGGTTTCTATTCCTGCACAACCAAGAAGCAAGTTGGGGAGGAAAGGGATTATTGCGCTTACACTTCCACGTTGCAGTTTATCACTAAAGGAAGTCAGGACTGGAACTCAAGCAGGTCAGGAAGCAGGAGCTGATGCAGAGGCCATAGAGGGATGTTTCTTACTGGCTTGCTTTCCCTGGCTTGCTCAGCCTGCTCTCTTATAAAACCCAAGAACACCAGCCCAAAGGTGGTACCACCCACAAGGGGCCCTCCCCACTTGATCACTAATTGAGAAAATGTCCCACAGCTGGATCGCATGGAGGCACTTCCCCAACTGAAGTCTGTGATAACTCCAGACTGTGTCATGGTGACACACAAAACTAGCCAGTACAGATATCTAGCTCTTCCTTCAGAAAAGCCATCTATGAAAATCAAGAGTATTATTATGCAGAGGCTGTAAAGATCATATTAGGAAATACAACCTCATGCATATCTAAGAAACATTATTAATCTATCTTGAGGACAATGGCAATGCCAATAAGTGAATTTAAAAATATATAAGCATAATTCAAATTATATGCATGGGGATACCATTTCCCCACTCTTTCTTTTTTAAGAAGATATTGTTTTGTTTTGTTTTGTTTTAAAAAATGTTTTATATTACCTCATCTTTGAGGATAATAAAGAATCAAATTGTCAAAGATATCTTAAATGAATAACTCTTATTTATTAAATGGTCAGTTTAATTGTTTGTTCCAGTTAAAGTTGGAACACTAAGCATATACCATAACATAGGCAATAACTATGTAATTATAGAAAATAAATGTAGCATTTTCAGTTGGTTTTTGCTAGACCAGTTGCCACTACAATTCCCAAAAATGAATCATCATTATATGCACATATTTTGATTTTCTAAATTAGAAATATGAATATCATTTATCTGTAAAAGTTAACTAAGTCCTCTAGAATCAACACCATTATGTGGTAGAAGTAGAAATTGAGGACATCAAGAACAAATCTTTATAATTTGATGTATATAAAAATATAAAATTATTTTAAGCCATTACCCTTTTGATGATATAAATAATAAATATGTTTGTACATTCAAATGTTTCTATATAGCCTGTTTGGGATATAAATTTTATGTGCCCTGCCCCAAGGGGAGGCAGTCACAATAGGGGGCTGGTTTGAACAGGAGGATCAAATGTGAAGGGTGACTGGGGCAGGGAGAAATAGCAACAGTTAAGGGTGTTTGGGGATAGTATGGAAACCTAATTTGCTTGGAGCTTCTTAAATTAAATACAGACATGGTTGTGATATAAATGAAATTGCCAAAGAATTAGCAAGTCAGAGCCCCAACCGGCTATCTTTAGTCATGAAATGATGGGAGAAACATTCAGTACTGTGCTTGGTTTACATGTTATTGAGTTGTTTACCAAAGGATACCTATGGTAATATGAAAACAGTCCATGCTGTTGTGAACTGTAGAGTTTTCTTTCCACAATATGACAGTCCCATTCTATAGATAAAGACAATATCTATCCAATTCACTGAACATGGGGAAGTCAAGCTGTTGCCTATATAAAGTCTTTATCCCTACATTCTAACATTGTTTGTAAACGAATATGTATCCTGCAAGCTACTGAAAGAGAAACACAAACAGGAACACAGCTATAAACCCTTTAATCTGCAGTGATTTCCTGCCTGCAAGATAACCAAGGACAATGTTAATACAAAGGTTATGGGAGTAACCAACTAATATCTGATTTGATATATGGCCCATTCCACAAGATGTTACCAATACTTTTTACTACTTGGGTGACATAGAACCTATAACTTGATATTCCAGAAACCTAGGAAAAAAACCAAAATTTAATAGTACTGTGTTGGTAATAAAATAAATGTAACAAATAAAATGATGCCTAATGGTATCCTACTATGTTCATAGATAAGTGCCTTGCTCAGCCAACATCAGAGAAGCGTCCTCCTGCAGTAGATAGGAAAAAATACAAAGATGGGAAAGATGAGTAGGACATTGTGCAGAGAATGAGAGTCCTTGGAACACCCATCCGTAAATAAGATATATAAATGTGGGGCTCAGGTAGTCCTACAGAAAAGGAAGTAGAAAGAGAATAAGAGTCAGAAGATACAGAGAATACCAAGAAAACAAGGCCCTCAAAGGCAGCAGAATCAAAGCTCATCTGAAGTGAGAGAGACTAAATCAGAATGCACAGAACCAGTATAGTCCTGAGTCAGGTTTTCTGTGTATATAATTTTCAGTTTCATGTTTTATGTAACTCCAGAGAGTACAAGCGATTGGGTGTTTTGTTATTTTGCCATCTCTTAGGGCCTTTTTACTTCTGTTTTTGTGTCGTGTTGCACACTAATATGGCAGTTTTGTCCTATTATATATTATATGATTATAGTTTTATTATTAAAACAATAATTGTTTATTCTTACCCCATGTTTTTGCATCAGTTTATATTTACATAATAAGAGTTTATACAGAAAGGGGAAAATGACAGAAATCTCAAACTATGTTCCTTATAACAAAGAAAATTCTTAATATTAATATAATTTATTGATAAATGTCTTCATTGTACTGTTGTAAAAAACATCAACAAAATGTACCCCATTAACAAATACTTATATATGTAATACAGTTTGTGTGCAGGGTATGATAGTGAAATTTTCTTTCATATTACATTACTTTTCCTGCCCATGTGCACTGAGTATAAATTCCCCATTTCTCTCTCTGCACATTTTCAACAATATCTATCCTTCTGGAACTGGGTCTTTTCTATAACTTTTTCTCTCACTGGATAATTTTTGTCTTTGTTTTTTATTGTTAGAGAATTTAAACTATGTGTTTTAAGCAAATCAGCTTCCCATTCTCTTTCCTTCTGATTAGTGAGTAATTTGTCTTTTCTTTCAATACTTCATGTGTTCTAAAACAACAGCAAAATCAACAAAAATACCAAAAAGTAGAACAACAACAACAAACACTGGTTGTTGTTTCCTGTAGTGGCCTCCATCTATTGGGAACAGAAGTTTACTTGATTAGGGTTGGGAGATTTCAGCACTAGAAGGTGTTATTCAACCTGGGGGTAGAATCGAGGGAACCAATATCTCATATAAAAGAAAATATTCAATGTATGTTGGGTATTAATTTGTTAGGGTATAGTTCCAGTTGAGTACTAAGTTATTTAATTATTTAGTGCTTCATCAAATGCAGTCAGTGACTATGATCATGAGATATGTGGGAGTTAATCTGAAAAGCTCTTCTATCTCTCCTTCTGCTCCTCCTCCTCCTCTCATCCTCCTCTCTCTCTTCCTCTTTCTCCCCCTCCACCTCTTCATTCTTCTCCTTCTTTTCCTTAGATACCTATTTGTTTCTAATTAGGCAAGTTATGAATTTTTGTGCATAAAAAGGTGAAAAGGATCTGAGAATATTTGGGGATGGATAACCACAATAAAAATGTAATACTGGGAAAAAAGTCTATGTTCTAGTAAAAATTAGAAAGAAATAACAGTAAAAGCAATCCAAACAAACATTTTTTTTCTATTTACTAGTTGGATTATAATAAACTAAGCAAGATGTGTAACTAAACACAATGTATGTGTGCCTGCACTTTGAACAGAAACAACTTATAATAAGATAGATTTGTTTTTGGTTTTTTTGGTTTTTTTTTTTTTCAAGATAGGGTTTCTCTGTGTAGCCCTGAGTGTCCTGAAACTCAGTCTTTAGACCACACTGGCATCGAATTCAGAAAATCACATGTCTCTGCCTCCAAAGTTCTGGGATTAAAGGCATGTGCCACGACTGCCCAGCAATAAGATAGGTTGTTATATCACCCTTATTATCTTGTACAATATTTGTGAACTTAAATCAACATTGTCCATCAAAAGTACTTGCAAATGTATCTGCATACATTTTGCTTATGTTGGTATGATCTTTGTCTCTCTGTCTCTGTCTCTGTCTCTATCTCTGTCTGTCTGTGTGTGTTTGTGTGCGTGTGTGTGTGTGTGTGTGTGTGTGTGTGTGTGTGAGAGAGAGAGAGAGAGAGAGAGAGAGAGAGAGAGAAAGAGAGAGAGAGAGAGAGACAGAGAGAGAGAAATCTATGATTCAGGGGTAGTTTCCTATATCCTGCTCCATCACAATATACATTATTTCTCCAAATCTTTTACACATACACACACACACACACACACACACACACACACACACATGTCTCTACATCTGTTTAGGTGGGATGCTGGGTTGAGCTTCTCAGAAGAGTTATGCTAGGCTCCTGGTTGTGAATCCAGGCAGACAGGTACAAACATAGCGTGAGGCTCAAAGGTAGTTGAAGGATTAAGGGAGGCCTGCAATGTGTCATTATTAATTCTCTGAGGACAGCTTGGCACATTTCCCAGCAAATTTGCAGGACTTGTAACTGCATTCATTTATATATGTCTCACATGGGGTGCCCATGTATCCAGGCCAGCAGTGACAAATATATTTATTTATCAACAGAGTCTTCAGATGTTGTATCATTGTAATAAATCTTTGATCAACTAAGAGGTATCAAAGTCTCAAAGTGGGTTACTGAGAATCTACAACTTTCTCAGTTACTATAGTATTTGGTTCTTCCATCCGAATACATACCACTCATTCATTCGAGGATCAGAAACATATTCATCCACCTCCAAGTCACAATGCCTACCTTGTTATCCAGGAATAGAGAGGCAGCTGAATCCATGTATTCTCTCTTTGCACACAGTCCCATTGTGGTAGGGGACTTGAAACATTCATTACGATCTTTTTTACAGAACCTTCCAGCATATCAAGCAGGAAAGATACAGACCGAGTATTCAGTTCACAGGTATTTCTTCTACAGAAATTAGGGACAGTTTCACAGGCTAGCACTCTGTAGTCAGGAGGGCATTTGCACTGGAAGCCTCTTTCTCCTGAGGTATTAAAACAAGTGGAAATTCCTTAACAGGGATACATGAATCAAGGGTCTTTAAGATATTCATAGTCTTTTTATACATTATTAGTTATGTCTAAGCAATAATTGTTATCTTGTGGGAAAACCTTTTTGTCCATAGACTTGTTTTAGCCAGAATTCAATGGATACTTCCTATTGGTTTTATTGCAAAATGAATTCTGACATATCAAGTTACTGAAGGACTAAGTACAACCTCTCCCACTAAGGCTGGTTGAATTATCCCAGTTTGGAAGGCAACGGAGTCAGGGAAAACTTCATTTGATGGAAGACCCACATAAAGATGGAGTTGGGAATCTGCTACATATGTCTTTGGGGGCTCCCATCCAGCCTATGTATGCTCCTTGGATGGAGCCTCAGTCTCTGAAAACCCTCAAGGGTCCAGGAGAATTGACTCTTTCTGTGGAGTTTCTATTCCTTCCAGGACTCTTAGTTTTCCCCCCAACTCTTCCATAAGACTCCCAAAATCTGTCTGATTTTTGGCTTTGTGTATCTTCATCTATTTCTGTCAGCTACAGGTTGAAGTCTCTCAGAGGACATTTATGCTAAGCTGTTGTCTGCAAGCAAAACAGAATATCATTAATTGTGTCAGGGATTGGTTCTTACCCAGAGGGTTGAAACTCAAGTTTACTGAGATCAGTGCTTAGACTGAAACCACAGAGTGCTTCTTTCAGAGACACCTACAGCATATGACAGTTTTAAACTTCTGGAGTTATGTGACATAGTAATATATTTAAATTATGGAGTATATGAAAAAGAGTGCCATAATTTCTTATCTATGAAAATTTGTGCACATTAGGCCTGGATTTTTATCCTAACCTAATGAAAATTGACAAAATAAGGAACATTTCTCTTTAACTCTCTTTCACTGCCTTCTGTATTTTGGGACAGGGTCTTACAATATATGTTCTTTGACATACAAATTTTATGTATGCCAACACACCAGAGAAACAAGATTTGGATTTAAAATCACTGTTCATGATGCTGCTAGAAGAACACAAAAAGTACATGAATGAATCTCTTAAAGAAATACAGGGGAACATGAATAAACTAGAAACCCATATAATGGAAACACAAAAATCACTTAAAGAAATGCAGGAGAATAAGGCCCAAGAGATAGAAGCCAATAAAGAAGAAAGGCAAAAAAAAAAAAAAAAAAAAAAAAAAAAAAAAAAAAAAAAAAAAAAAAAAACCTTAAAGAAATGCAGGAGAACTTGAGTCAACAGGCAGAAGTAATGAAAGAGGAAACACAAAAATCTCTTAAAGAATTACAGGAAAACACAAACAAACAAATGATGGAATTGAGTAAACCATCCTGGATCTAAAAACAGAAGTAGAAACAACTAAGAAATCACAAAGGGAGACAACTTTGGAGATAGAAAACCTTGAGAAGAAATCAGGGGCCATAGATGCAAATATAAACAACAGAATACAAGAGATGGAAGAAAGAATCTCAGATGCTGAAGATACCATAGAAACCATTGACTCAACTGTCAAAGAAAATGCAAAATGCAAAAAGCTTGTATCCCAGAACATCCAGGAAATCCAGGATACAATGAGAAGACCAAACCTAGGGATTATAGGTATAGATGAGAGTGAAGATTTACAACAGAAAGGGCCAGCAAATATCTTCAACAAAATTATGGAAGAAAACTTTCCTAACTTAAAGAGAGAGATGCCTATGAATATACAAGAAGCCTACAGAACTCCAAACAGACTGGACCTGAGCAGAAATACCTCCTGTCACATAATAATCAAAACCCCAAATGCACTAAACAAAGAAAGAATATTAAAGGCAGTAAGAGAAAAAGGCCAAGTAACATATAAAGGAAGACCTATCAGAATCACACCAGACTTCTCACCAGAGACCATGAAAGCTAGAAGATCCTGGGCAGATCTCATGCAGACTCTAAGAGAAGACAAATGTCAGCCAAGACTACTATACCCAGCAAAACTCTCATTCACCATAGATGGAGAAACCAAGATATTCCATGACAAAACCAAATTTACACAATGTATTTCCACAAACCCAGCTCTGCAAAGAATAATAGGAGGAAAACTCCAATACAAGGAGGGAAACTACACCCTGGAAAAAGCAAGATCGTTACCTTCCTTCATCAAACCCAAAAGAATATAACCACTCAAATATAAAAAGAACATCAAAAATGATAGGAAGTAATAATCACAATTCCTTAATATCTCTTAACATCAATGGTCTCAAATCCCCCCAAAAAAAAGACATAGACTAACTGACTGGATAAGGAAACTACAATTTGCTGCATACAGGAGACACACCTCAGTGTCAAAGATGAAAACTACCTTAGAGTAAAAGGCTGGAAGACAATCTTACAAGCCAATGGTCACAGGAAATGAGCAGGAATAGCCATTCTAATATCAGATAAAATTGACTTTCAACCTAAAGTCATCAAAAGAGACACAGAAAGACACTTCTTGCTGGTCAAAGGCAAAATCCACCAAGAAGAACTTTCAATTCTGAACATCTATGTGCCAAATTTAAGGGCACCCTCATTCATAGAAGAAACTTTACTAAAGCTCAAAGCACACATTGCACCTAACACAATAATTGTGGGAGACTTCAACACTCCACTCTCCTCAATGGACCGAACGGGAAAACAGAAACTAAACAGGGACACAGTAAAACTAATTGAGCTTTGGACCAATTGAATTTGACTGATATTTATAGAACATTTCACCCTAAAGCAAAAGAATATACCTTTTTCTCAGCACCTCATGGTACCTTCTCCAAAATTGACCATATAATTGGACACAAGACAGATCTCAACAAATATAAGATGATCAAAATAATCCCATGCCTCCTATCAGATCACTATGGTGTAAGAGTGGTTTTCAATAGCAACAAAAACAACAGAAATCCCACATACACATGGAGGCTGAATAATACTCTACTCAATGACACCTTGACCAAAGAAGAAATAAAGAAAGAAATCAGAGACTTTTTAGAATTTAATGAAAATGAAGGCACAACATACCCAAATCTTTGGGACACAATGAAAGCAGTGCTAAGAGGAAAACTCATAGCCCTGAGTGCCTCCAAAAAGAAAATGGAGAGAGCATACACTAGCAGCTTAATGACACACCTGAAAGTCCTGGAACAAAAAGAAGCCAATTCACCCAGGAGGAGTAAAAGACAGGAAATCATCAAACTCAGGGCTAAAATGAATCAACTGGAAACAAAGAGAACCGTACAAAGAACCAACGAATCCAGGAGCTGGTTCTTTGAGAAAATCAACAAGATAGATAAACCCTTAGCCAGACTGACCAAAGGGCACAGAGAAAGTATCCAAATTAATAAACTTAGAAATGAAAAGGGAGATATAACAACGGAAACTGAGGAAATCCAAAAAATCATCAGATCCTACTACAAGAGCCTATACTCAACACAACTGGAGAATCTGGAGGAAATGGACAATTTCTTTGACAGATACCAAATACCAAAATTAAATGAGGACCAAATAGATCATCTAAACAGTCCCATAATGCCTAAAGAAATAGAAGGAGTCATAGAAAGTCTTCCAACCAAAAAAAGCACAGGACCAGATGGTTTCAGTGCAGAATTCTATCAGACCTTCAAAGAAGAGTTAACACCAATACTCTTCAAACTATTCCACAAAATAGAAACAGAAGAAACACTACCCAATTCCTTCTATGAAGCCACAATTACGCTGATACCAAAACCACACAAAGATTCAACAAAGAAAGAGAACTTCAGATCATTTTCCCTTATGAACATCGATGCAAAAATACTCAATAAAATTCTTGCCAACCGAATCCAAGAACGCATCAAAATGATCATCCACCATGATCAAGTAGGCTTTATCCCGGGAATGCAGGGTTGGTTCAATATACAGAAATCCATCAATGCAATCCACTACATAAACAAACTCAAAGAAAAAAGCCACATGATCATTTCATTGGATGCTGAAAAAGCATTTGACAAAATTCAGCATCCTTTCATGCTTAAAGTCTTGGAAAGAACAGGAATTCAAGGCCCATACCTAAACATAGTAAAAGCAATATACAGCAAACCGGTAGCCAGCATCAAACTAAATGGAGAGAAATTTGCAGCAATTCCACTAAAATCAGGGACTAGACAGGGCTGCCCCCTTTCTCCTTATCTTTTCAATATTGTACTTGAGGTACTAGCTCAGGCAATTCGACAAAATAAGGAGGTCAAAGGGATACAAATTGGAAAGGAAGAAGTCAAACTATCATTATTTGCAGATGACATGATCGTCTACCTAAGTGACCAAAAATTCCACTAGAGAACTCCTACAGCTGATAAACAACTTCAGCAAAGTGGCAGGTTATAAAATCAACTCAAGCAAATCAGTGGCCTTCCTATACTCAAAGGATAAGCAGGCTGAGAAAGAAATTAGGGAAATGACCCCCTTCACAATAGCCACAAACAGTATAAAGTATCTTGGGGTGACTCTAACCAAACATGTGAAAGATCTGTATGACAAGAACTTCAAGACTCTGAAGAAGGAAATGGAAGAAGACCTCAAAAAATGTAAAAACCTCCCATGCTCATGGATCAGTAGAATCAATATAGTTAAAATGGCCATTTTGCCAAAGGCAATATACAGATTCAATGCAATACCCATCAAAATCCCAATTCAATTCTTCACAGAGTTAGAAAGAGCAATTATCAAATTCATCTGGAATAACAAAAAATCCAGGATAGCTAAAACTCTTCTCAGCAACAAAAGAAATTCTGGGGGAATCAGTATCCCTGGCCTCAAGCAATACTACAGCGCAATAGTGTTAAAAACTGCATGGTATTGGTACAGTGACAGGCAGGAGGATCAATGGAACAGGATTGAAGATCCAGAAATGAACCCATACACCTATGGCCACTTGATCCTCGACAAAGCTGCTGAAAACGTCCAATGGAAAAGAGATAGCCTTTTCAACAAATGGTGCTGGCTCAACTGGAGGTCAGCATGCAGAAGAATGCGAATTGATCCATCCTTGTCTCCTTGTACTAAGCTCAAATCCAAATGGATCAAGGACCTCCACATAAAGCCATATACTATGAAGCTAATAGAAAAGAAACTGGGGAAGACCCTTGAGGACATCGTTACAGGGAGAATGTTTCTGAACAGAACACCAATAGCATATGCTCTAAGATCAAGAATTGACAAATTGGACCTCATAAAATTACAAAGTTTCTGTAAGGCAAAGGACACCATCAAAAGGACAAATCGGCAACCAACTAATTGGGAAAAGATCTTCACCAATCCTACATCACATAGAGGGCTAATATCCAATATATATAAAGAACTCAAGAAGTTAGACTCCAGAAAACCACACAACCCTATTAAAAAATGGAGTACAGAGTTAAACAAAGAATTCTCACCTGAAGAACTTCGGATGGTGGGGAAGCATCTTAAAAAATGCTCAACTTCATTAGTCATTAGGGAAATGCAAATCAAAACATCCCTGAGATTTCACCTTACACCAGTCAGAATGGCTAAGATTAAAAATTCAGGAGACAGCAGGTGTTGGAGAGGATGTGGAGAAAGAGGAACACTCCTCCACTGCTGGTGGGGTTGAAAATTGGTAAAACCACTCTGGAAATCAGTCTGGCAGTTCCTCTGAAAACTGGGCACCTCACTTCCAGAAGATCCTGCTATACCACTCCTGGGCATATACCCAGAGGATTCCCCACAATGTAGTAAGGATACATGCTCTACTATGTTCATAGCAGCCCTATTTATAATTTCCAGATGCTGGAAAGAACCCAGGTATCCCTCAACAGAAGAGTGGATGCAAAAAATGTGGTATATCTACATAATGGAGTACTATTCAGCCATTAGAAACAATGAATTCATGAAATTCTTAGGCAAATGGATGGAGCTAGAGAACATCATACTAAGTGAGGTAACCCAGACTCAAAAGGTGAATCATGGTATGCACTCACTAATAAGTGGATATTAACCTAGAAAACTGGAATACCCAAAACATAATCCACACATTAAATGAGGTACAAGAAGAAAGGAGGAGTGGCCCCTTGTTCTGGAAAGAGTCAGTGAAGCAGTATTCGGCAAAACCAGAACAGGGAAGTGGGAAGCGGTGGGTGGGAGGACAGCAGGAGAGAACGGGCTTATGGGACTTTTGGGGAGTGGGGGCCTAGAGAAGGGGAAATCATTTGAAATGTAAATAAAAAATATATCGAATAAAAAATATATAAAAAAATATATAAATTGCCTTAAGAACCCATGAGTCTGCTAATTCAGCATCTACTTCTGAAGTAAATTCAAAGAAAGTGGTTGAAAACTTGTGAAAATTATATCCTACCTGAAATGTATCTGTAGCTCAAATGAAACTTTGCTAACATTATGATTATGAAACTACCTTTTAACCATTTTCACTAGACAGAATTAAAATACTTATCACTAAATTCACATTATAACATATCTTATAATTTAAAAGTTTGTCAAGAGAAGCAAATATTCTATCATCCTATGTGCTTTAGCAAATCTAAACTCCATTCATATAAGAAGCAATATGCATTTACCACTCTATGTTAACTGTAGGAAATACAAAAGCATTTTCCACCACTATCTTATTGCTTTAAAACCTTTCCCTAGAATTTTCAAAGAAAAGTAATGTTATCACAGTAATTGGATAGTTTCTGACAATGTTATAATTTCTTTATTAATTATGATTTCTAATGTAATAAAAGTAGAATCTTCATGTGTTTGAATTCAGTTGCTTTCCAAAGTTAATTACTCCTCAAGAGATCCCAACCTTGGGATGTGCTGGGAGTTTGAAAAGAACAACTGCTGACTTTACTATCTTATTTTCCAGTGAGTTAACATTTTTATTGTCATTAGCCCCAGTGTTCGTTTTAGATTAACAGATCAACAAATAATATGCTCTGTTTTAAAAGCAAACAAGAAGCACATTTAAAGAGCATGGACTCATTATAACAAAAATATTCAAACAATAGTTCTAATTTAACCTGTAAAAATTTATATTTACCTTTGAATTCATTATGCAAAATGCATAGAAAAACAAGGGTAAAATACTGTAGCTTGATATTTGTTTAAAGCAACTTAGTGACATATGAATAAAAGGTAATTTTGGTATCTTTAAGAATTTATTTTACACATAAAACACTTTATGATAAAATTATTTTAAGTAACTGCTATATTA
Organism: Apodemus sylvaticus; assembly: GCF_947179515.1. Lineage (NCBI taxonomy): Eukaryota > Metazoa > Chordata > Mammalia > Rodentia > Muridae > Apodemus > Apodemus sylvaticus. Next base: position 82,754,410 of record NC_067495.1, on the reverse strand, counting down.
CTTGCACATCTTATAAAAAATATAGTACTAGTTCGAAAACATTTGTCCCTCTCACCTGAATTTTAGATATCCAACCCTACTCATTATTATAAGAGGTAAATAATTTCTTATTATCCATTTACACTTTGATGTGTGTTTAGAGCTTGTCAGTGAATCTCTTATAAGTAGAAGATACTAGGTACATATCTTCCCTAGTTAGAATGTTTGACTGCTTGCCTGGGCACTTTTCAGTTTTTCTTATGGTTGAAAAGTTATAGGAACTGACTACATAACTAAACTCACAACTCTGATCTGGGGAATGTAATCTTGAGCTCCAGGATGTTTTGAAGTTAGTGGTAGGGACTAGAGGAAAGAACTAGGAATAATTATACTTACATTAACAAATCACAAGATGAGGTATCAAATTTGGGGCAGAGAAATGTAATTAGGAATATAATAATTACTGCCTTCTACTAAGGTGCTGTGTCAGACATTTTTTTTTCCTACAGGCTGAAACCACTCTTCTGCAAACCTGAAAATAAATTTGACTCACTTTCACTACTCAGAGCTTCTGGCAATTTTATTATGAATTATGAATCACCATTTCCCAAATATTGTGAGAATCTTTCATAATTTAGAACATACATGATACAGTCTTCTTCAGACATGATTAAACCTATTTACCATTTAATACAATCATGAATTTTATATTAAATCATTTGAAGAATAAATCCATTTGTCACTGGGTTTTTTAAAGAAGCTTACTATGGTCTGAATATGAAATATCTCCTTGAAAAGGCTGATGTGCTAACAGTTTGGTCCAGAGCTGAAAATATATACAAAGAAGTGCTTGAATTATGAAAATTCTAAGTTCATCAACATATCAACTTATGATATACTGAATTCAGCATTCAATAAGCTATTAGGAAAAAACGATTTTGATATAGGCCATGGGTGACTAAGGTATGCATTATAAGGACATATGTTATTTCCAGATACTCTCTGTTTCTCTGCTTCCTAACCTCCATGAAATTTAAATCTCTACGATTCTTTGCCCAACAATGTATTCTGATTCAGAAGAATGCACAAATACTAAATTTAGTTATACAGAAAGACCTCAGAAGCATTAAACAAAAATAAATTTCCTCCTTTAATTTGGTTTTGTTAGCTTATATTTTTTTCACAGCAATGGAAATGCTCTTATAAGGACCCCATGCAATACATATATTGTGATTTATTACTACTAGAGGAAAACTATGCCATAGCTAAAACTCAGTTTCACTTAATTGGCTGATGACATGTATCCTGACAAAATTTCTACTTTTAGCAGATAGTTAACAATAGTAACAAAAAAGAAGCAAGTTGGCCATTTTTACTATATTAATCCTGCCAATCCATGAGCATGGGAGATCATTCCATCTTCTGAGGTATTAGATTTCTTTCTTCAGATACTTGAAGTTCTTGTACAGATCTTTCACTTGTTTCGTTAGAGACACACCAACATATTTTATATTGCTTATGACTATTGTGAAGGGTGTCATTTCACTAATTTATTCTCAGCCCATTTATCCTTTGAGTATAGTAAGGCTACTGATTTGAATTCATTTTATATTCAGCCACTTTGCTGAAGGTCATTTTCAGCTGTAGGACGTTTTCAGCTGTAGGAGTTCTCTAGTCGATTTTGTGGGTCACTTATGTATACTATCATATCATCCCCAATAGTGATATCTTCACTTCCTCCTATCCAATTTATATCTCTGATCTTCTTTTGTTACCCAATTGATCTAGCTAGAATTTTGAGTACTATGTTGAATAGATAGGGAGAAAGTGGGCAGCCTTACCTTGTCGTGATTTCAGTGGGGTTGTTTCAAGTTTCTCTGAATTTAGTTTGATGTTGGCTATTGGTTTGCTCTATATTGCTTTTATTTTATTTAGGTATGGGCCTTGAATTTTTGATCTCTCAGTACTTTTAATATGAAAGGATGTTGTATTTTGTCAAAGGCTTTTTCAGCATCTAATCAGATGATCATTTTGTTCCTTTGAGATTGTTTATATAGTGGATTATGTTTAATGGGAAATGGTATTATCTGGGATAAGTAACTTCTGGGAGATAAGGGGTATTGCATGGGGTCCTTATAAGAGCATTTCCATTGCTGTGAAAAAAAAATATAAGCTAACAAAACCAAATTAAAGGAGGAAATTTATTTTTGTTTAATGCTTCTGAGGTCTTTCTGTATAACTAAATTTAGTATTTGTGCATTCTTCTGAATCAGAATACATTGTTGGGCAAAGAATCGTAGAGATTTAAATTTCATGGAGGTTAGGAAGCAGAGAAACAGAGAGTATCTGGAAATAACATATGTCCTTATTATGCATACCTTAGTCACCCATGGCCTATATCAAAATCGTTTTTTCCTAATAATTTTTCCTAGTAATTTCCTTTCTCATGAAACAGCAAATGATAACCAGTTTGTAAAACTGCTTCATTCCTAACATTCCAGAAAGAAGAGTTAAGTGAGCCTTTAAGCCCAGGGACAGATAGATTTAGAAGATTCTCACAACCAATCCTCTGGGACTGACTTAGGGCTACTCTCAAATCCCCATTCAAACATCACCAACATAGAATTTCTAATAATTGAACTCTAATGCTGATGCAAGTGATCAGCAACCTGTTATACTGGCATAAGAAGAGAGAGACTCCACCACTCAACAAACAAAGGATAACAAAATTTCCATATTAAGAAACATTACCAGCAACCTATGCTTAAATGTCTTTGACACCACCCCCAAATACAGGCATTAATAATCAACACTATGAGTCTACAGTAAATTTAATTGTCTAACAGTAATTTCCCTCAGGAGATAGTAATTTAGATGTTAAACAAGAAAATTTCATCATCTGTAATAAGCATAATCAAGGAATGAATATATGATATGAATAAATGCTCTAATGAAGGTTGTGAACAGGCACACACAAAACCAGATGAATTAAATAATGAAAAATATTTAAAATATGAATATACAATTTAATAAAAGGGGAAATCGAAAATGAAATGAAATAAAACTTGAAATATTTAGGAAAAAGAGGAGGGGGAGGTGTCAAAGAAAGAAAACCAAAAAAAAAAAAAAAAACCAAAAAAAAAAAAACAGCTATACATCTATCCTGTTACAACAAGGCCTGAATATGCTAATACAGCTGAAGCACAAGAAGATGACCTTAAATCCTACCTTATAAAGATGATGGAGTTCTTTAAAGATGAAATGTATAAAACCTTGAAGAAATACAAAAAGTACAACTAAATAGCTGAAGAAAATGAATACAACTGTCCAAGAATTGAATAGAAATAGAAGGAATAAAGAAAAACTGAAGCAATTCTGGAAATGGAAAACCAAGGAAGTAGAACAGGAACTACAGACACAAGAGAGAATCCTGTGCATAGAAGATACAACAGAGAAAACATTAACACATCAGCCAAAGAATTTTAGAATCTAAAAGAACATGACACAGAACATTCAGGAAATTCAGAACACTATGGGAAGAACAAACCTAATAAAAATAGAAGAATATTCTCAGCACAGCCTCTCCAAAATATCTTCAAAACAATCATAGAAAAAATCTCTAACAAAGTAAAAAATATTATAAATGTACAAGAAGTTTACAGAACACCAAATAGATTAGACAAGAAAAGGAAATCCTCCCACCCCACAATAATGAAAATAATAAGTGTATGGAACAAACAAAGAATACTAAAAACTGAATGGAAAAAATACAAAGTAAGACATAAAGGTAGACATAACAAACTTACAACTGGCTTGACAACAGAGACTCAAAAAACAAACAAACAAAACAAAACAAAACAAAAAAGCAAAACAGATTTCTTGCAGACTCTAAGAGACCACAGATACAAGTCCAGACTACTATACCCAGAAAAACTTACAATAATTTCATACCCATACAATTGAAAGAAACACACACACACACACACACACACACACACACACTGTGCCAATACCACAATTAAAATAATTAAAATACCAGGAATTAACAATTTGTGATCATTAATACTTCTGAACGTCAATACACTCAGTTGCTGAATAAGAAGGCACAGGCAAACAGAACAGGTGCTTAAACAGAATCAATCATTCTCCTGCAGGGAAAAAAAAAAAAAAGAAAAAAGAAAACCCAAACCAACCAACCAACCAACCAACAAACAGACAAACAAACAAAACCTGAAAGCAATCCCAATGTAATCAGGAAGAAAAAAAGTCTGTCCATTTTCTCTTCATCTTTTTAATATTGATGTTAAAGTTCTAGCCAGAGCAATAAATAACCAATTTGAGCAAAGTGACTGGATGCAAAATAAACTAACATAAAAACCAAACAACAAAAAAAAAAAAAAAGAAAGAAAAAACACAGAACAAAAAAACAAAACAAAATTCAAATCAGTAGCTTTCCTTTATCCAAATGATTAATGGGCTAAACAAGAAATCAGGAAACAACTCCCTTGACCATAGCCATAAATAATAAAAAGTATCTGAGTATAACTTTATCCAAGCAAGTGAACGACAAGAATGGCAAGAAATTCAGTTCTCTGGAGGAAGAAAATGAAGATAGAAACATTTCCCATCCTCATGGATCCATAGGATTAACATAGTAAAATTGGCCATCCTAACAAAAACAATCTAAGGATTCAGTGCAATTTCCATCAAAATCCCAACATAATTCATTAGAGATTTTTAAAAAACAATTTTAAACTTTATATGAAAAAATAGAAAATAACAGGTACTTAAAGCAATCCTGTACAATGAATGAACTTCTGGAGGTATCACCACCCCTGAGCTCAATCTGTACTATAAAGCAATAGTAATAAAAACTGCATGGTATACATATAGAAACATACAGGTTGATCAATGTTATTAGATCAAAGACACTGAAATAAAAACACATACCTACTGAAATTTGATTTCTGAAAAAGAACACAAAAACATACAATTTAAAATGGAAGCATCTTCAACATATGATGCTTGGCTCACTGGATGCTTGTATGGAGAAGAATGCAAATTGATTGATATTTATCACCCCATTCAAAGTATAAGTCCAAATGAATGAAGGATCTCAAAATAAAACCAGTTTCAATAAAATCTAATAGAAGAGAAAGAGGAATTATTTTCAATGCATTAATACAAGTGAGAGCTACCTGAACAAAACCAAATGCCTTAGCTCTAAAAACAATAATTGATAAATGAAACTTCATGAAACTGAAAAGCTCTGTAAGTCAAAGGACATTGTCACTAGGAGAAAATGGCAACCTAAAACTCTGGAAAAGATCTTCACCAACCCTACCTCTGATAGAGGGTTAAAATTCAACATATATAAAGAACTCAAAAAGTTAGACAACAACAAGGCAAATAACCCAATTAAAAATGGGGCACAGAGATAAACAGAGTATTTTTAGCAGTGGAATATCAAATGACCAAGAAGCACTTAATAAAAATGTCCAATGTACTTAGTCATCAAGGAATGAAAATCAAAACTACTCTGAGATTCCATCTTACACCCATCAGAATGATTGAGATTAAAACTGAAGTGACAGTTCATGCTGGCGAAGATGTGGAGGAAGGGCAACACTCATTCATTACTGCTGGGCATACAAACTTGTTCAAACATTTTGGAAATCAATTTGGCAGTTTCTAAGAAAACTGGGAACAGCTATTCCACCTGACACAGTTATAGTACCCCTGAGCATATATCTAACAGATGTCCCACTATAACATGATGACACTTGCTCACCTATTTTCACAGCAGCTTCATTCATAATAGTTCCTAATACTCATAATTTTCAGAATACTAGATTGGAAACAGTCTAGATATCCTCAACTAAAAAAACTGGATAAAGAAAATGTGGTACATTTAAACAATGGAATACAACTCAGATGTTATAAAGTCATGAAATTTGCAGGCAAATTGATAGAACTTGAGAATATCATTCTGAGTGATATAAAACAAACCCAGAAAGACACATATGCTATGAACTTACTTGTAATTTGTCATTATCCATAAAGCACAGAATAACCATATTGTAATCTTCAGATCCAATGTAAAACTGGGTAACAAGGAGGGCCCAAAGGAGGATGTATGAATCTCAATCAGAAGGGGAAACACAAGAGTCATGAGATATGGGCATAGAAGGGAACTGGGTGGGAGAAGGAGTAAAGAGTGCTATTGGTATGGATATATGGTCTGTTTTGGAGAAAGGATTGGGAATGAGAATGAAAATAAGTGTGGGTTGGCATCTCTATTACTAGCTGCAGATCTGCAATGTGGAGGCTATGGGGAGTCTCTGGGGATGGCCCTAGATGAGATTCCTGTCAGCAGGGGATATGGAGCCTGAAGTTTCCACCTCCTGTCTTCAAAGTAAACATCCAGTGCAAGAAGGGAATATTAATCCACAAAATCTTCAACCTTAACTTTGTCTTCTTTCCAAGATATGCATGAGTATATGTGAAACAGAGACAGGGAAGAGCCAACCAATGACTGGATCAATCGAAGACTCAATCCAGCCTGGTGGTGGTGGCACACACTTGTAATCCCAGCACTCTGGGAGGCAGAGGCAGGCAGATTTCTGAGTTCGAAGCCAGCCTGGTCTACAGAGTGAGTTCCAGGACAGCCAGGGCTACATAGAGAAACCATGTCTTAAAAAAAAAAAAAAAAGACTCACTCCATGGAGGAAATCAGCCCATGACCCTGTCATGCATACTCTGCTGTTTACAGACAGGAAACTATCACAACTATCTCCTGAGAGGATTCATTTAGCAGTGTATGGAAACAGATGCAGAAACTCATAGCCAAACATCAGACAAGCCTGCAGAGTCTTGTGACAGAGTAAAGGATAGAATTGAGCATGTTGGAGGGGTCAAGTAACACTACAAAAAGACCTAGAGAATCAAATACTCCAGGGACATTGGGGCTAACAATTATTGAAAGACCAACCAAAGAGCATTCAGCATCTAGACCTAGACCACCTACATATTACAACTTGGTATTCCTGAAGGTTCTCTAACAATTGGAGCAGAGGCTGCCTCTGAGTCAGTTGCTTCCCATTAGATTATTTTCCCCTACCTAGACCACCTGGTTGGGCTTCAGTGGGAGAGGAAGTGCTTCAACCCTATGAAACTAAATGTCACAGGATGGGGTAGTATGCAAAGGTGGTTTCTCTTCTCTGAGAAGAAGAGTTGGTAAAATTGGGTAAAGAATTTATAAGGGAGGTACTGTCAAGAAAGAACAGATGGGTGCCTGTGTTTGGATGAAATGTGGATAAAAACATTATGAAAAGAAAAAAAAAAACAGTAAAGATAAAAGGTCTCTGAACAAATACTCTCTGGAGGCATTAAAAAATACTCTTCTGTCTAGTTCCTCCTTCTTCAACTCCTCTTTGGCCCCTCCATACTTCTCCCCCAGCTCTCCTAATCTCCTGTTTTCCTTCAGAAAAGGCCATTCCTTCAAGAGAAAAAAGCAAACGTGATAAAACAAGATATAGTAAAACAAGTTTTTATTCTATCTTATTCAGAGAATATTGTGAACTTTCAAAACACAACTACAAAATCCCAAAACATATTATTTAAAAAGTTACCCAAAACATGTGGTGATATTTCTATATAGATAATATAAAAATGTCAAATTATCACAGGAAAACATAACAAATTTCACTAGGTATTATTGTCCATTAATTAAGCTTATAATGAATTATCACCACATACAAACACACACATACACACATATACACACTAGATTGCGTCAATAACAAGAAATATAATGGCAAAATCTGGGGAGGATTCTATCCCATTAAGTAACTCCTATGTTCATGACAGTGTATGATCAATTATATAATTATTTTGGAAGTCAAACTATTGTTATCTTAAGAAATTTGAGCTTAGAGTACCTACAATTCAACTCACAGACCATATGAAGCTCAAGACAAAGGAAGACCAAACTGTGGATGCTACAGTCTTACTTAGAAGGGGGAACAAAATAATCACTGGAGTTAGAGGGATGGAGGTACTTTGGAAAGAAAGATGAGGGTGGGGTTAAAAGGGGGGAAGGGTCAGGTATCTGACTTGAGGAGATGGGGAAGATGTACAGAGGGACAGGTAATTGAAAGGAGGTATATAGTAGTTGGGGATGGGGAACTGTGGGTAGCCACAAGAAAGTCTCAGATGCCAGGAAAGCAAGAGGGTCCTAGGACCCAATCAGGATGACATTTGTAGAAATAATCAACAAAGAGGAGAATGAACCTGTAGAGACCATGTCCAGAAGTTAGGCATGGTCCCTGTTTGAGGAATGGAGCCACTCATCCATCTCAAAAATATTAACCCAGAATTGCTCCCATCTGAAGGAAATGCAGGGACAGAGTGGAACAGTGATGGAAGGAAAGGCCATACAATGATTGCCCCACCTGGGGATCGATCCCATATGCAAAAAGCAGACCAAGATACTGTTGAGGATGACAAGAAGCAGTTTCTGGCATGAGCCTGATATAGCTGTCTCCTGTGAGGCTCTGCCAGAGCCTGCACAATACAAAGGCAGATGATTGCAGCCAACCATTGGACTGTGCACAGGGATCACAATGGGATAGTTAGGGGAAGACCTGAAGGAGCTAAAAGGGCTTTGCTTCCCCATAGGAAGAACAACAATATCAACCATCCAGAACCCCAGAACTCCAAAGGACAAATCCGCCAACCAAAGGGTACACATGGAAGGAACCATGGTTCTAGATGCTTATGTAGCAGAGGATGACCTTATCTGGCATCAATGGGAGGAGAGGCATTTGGTCCTGTGAAGGCTCAATGCCCTAGCAGAGGGGATGGCTACGGAAGTGAGGCTGAAGTAGGTGGGTGTGTGGAGGAGCACCCTCATAGAAGCCTGAGGAATGGGGGATGGGATAAGGGTTTTCAGAGGGGAAACCAAGAAAGGGGATAATATTTGAAATGTAAATAAATAAAATAACCAATAAAATAGAGAAATGTAAAGGTTTTAAATCTTCAGATGTATGTGTAGATTTCACACCTTATCAAAAGTGTATTTTTTATCAAACAGAGACTGTCAAAGAAAACCATGATTGCTCAAAATTCAGAGAAAAACTTATCCTTGCTTGTCTGTAGAATTATCTACAACACGATTCTTGCACCTAAGGTTATGGAAAATTATGAAAAAGAGGGAAAGAAGGACTGTAAGAGCCAGAGAACTCAATGTCAGTGATTTCCTAGAAAGGTTATGGAAACTAAACCTATCCTATTTAAATAAGTCTGTTGTATAACAAGACCCAAACAATGACAACCACAATAGGCATGCCAAAATTAAATGAGGAAATCTCATGGGATCAATTCACTCCTCAACACTGAACTATAGGTGTCTAATGACTGCTGAGAGAGGTAGAATTAGCCTTTTTAAAAAATGAACCACCCAATTAGTAACTGAATACCAAGTGTTCAGCCCTGAAATCATATACATAGAAGCATCAATAAGGAACTCGTGAGTTTGTGTGTGTGTATCTGTATGTGTGTATATGTAAGTGTAAAACCATATTAAAGAAAGGGGATATGCTTTTGAATGGAGTAAAAAGAGCACGAGAAGTGTTATAGGAAAGAATATCATGTAATAATATTTTAATGAAAAGGACTATTAAAGAATTATGCATTGTAAATTATCAGATACTCTATTACTAGTTATCCAGTAAAATAAAAAGAGTGAGTTTGTTTTCAGATATTTTGCATATGAATGTATAAAATGTTATTGATAATTTTCCAAAAGTATGAATAACCCAAATTTTCATCAGTAAGATAAAGAATAAACATATAGGTATAACCATATAATATAGCACAGTGAAATATAAAATGAATAGAGTCTAGACACAAAAAATAGCATTGATGTAACATAAATATTTCTGTGTAATGTCATTTCAAATGTACTAAGGCAGATCTATAAAATTTACACCAGAGTTCTCAACAGAGACTATGAAAGCCAGAAGAGTCATGTGGACTAAGATAACACAAATGCCAGCCCAGGCTACTATAACCAGCAAAACTCTCAATCAAACTAGATAGAGAAACCAAAATACTCCAGGATAAAACCAAATTAAAAAAAAAAAAAAACTCTACCTACCAATCCAGACCTACAGAGGATCCCAGAAGGAAAACCCCAACACAGGGAAGGTACCTGCAGCAAAGAAAGGATATTAAGTATCTCACAGCAAAGCCAAAAGGGAAGAACCACAAGCACATAAAGCTGCCTACAAAAACAAACATATCTGGAATGAACGGTAATCCCTCTTTAATATTTCTCAATATTAATGGATTAAGCAAAAATATAAATAGACATAAGCTAACAGACTGGATATGTAAACAATTCCAGCATTTTTCTGCATACAAGAAATATGCCTCAATAACAAAGACATCCACTACTCCAGAGTAAAAGGCTAGAAAAAGTTCTTCCAAGAAAATATTCCCAAGAAACAAGCTAGAGTTGCCTTCCTAATATCCAATAAAATAGACTTTCAACCAAAAATTGTCAAGTATGATGAGAAAGAACATGTCATATTCCTCAAAGAAAAAATCGACCAAGAGAAAGTCTCAATTCTGAACATCTATGCCCCAAATGAAAGGGCACCCACATTAAGAAAAGAAACTTTAATGAAACTCAAAACACACACTGTACTCCACACGATAATAGTGGGAGACTTCAACACCCCACTCTCACCAATGGACAGGACATTGAAACAGAAACTAAACAGAGACACATAGAAACTAATAAAGGTTATGAATTGTAGAGAGCCATATTGGGGCAGTCATGCACATGGTTTGAGTTTGACATTGGTCAAGGACAATCCCTGGCTTCGGGCAGGAATCTGCCTTTAGGACATAATAGGAAAGTAGGTTAAAGCAGGAATTTTTATCCTTGGGTGGAGTGCTAAGAGTGTATTTGACTATGGTCAAGGTTAACTTCTCCCAGATAGCCAGGATCTTGTTCTACCTAGGGTGGAGTGCTTGAAGTAAAGGTTAAGTTCAATGTTCCTCCAGGTCTAGGAATTCCTGAATTAAGCAGGTGACCCACCCACCTGCCAGAGCAGTCAAGAGAGGACCTCCAAGAGAAGCTAGACAACTTCCACTGGAACTCAGCCCGGAGTCTTGGGGGGAAGGATTTGCCCAAACTGTTAAAAGGTCTGGCGGCATTAAAGTTTCTGGCCTTGATCAGTGAAACGCTGTCTTGGCCCTTCTTCTTTTCACCCCTTCCTCATCCATCCCTCAGCTTCTGTTCCAGCAACCCAGTTCATAATAGCTGCAGGCAGCTAAGGAATACAACAATGAACTAAATGGATTTAATAGATGTCTACAGAACATTTCAGTCTAAAACAAAAAAAATAAAAAATAAATCACTTTATCAGAACCTGATGGTACCTTCTACAAAATCAATCATATAATTGGTTGTAAAAGAACCCTCAACCAAAGACACAATTCACTTATCAAATGATGTCCAAGAAGAAGGAAGTAGAGGCATAAGGTCCTGGAAAGGCTCAGTGCAGCAGTGTAGGGGAATACCAGGACAGGGAAGGGGGGGGGGGATTGATTGGGGAAAGGGAAGGGGATGTAGAGGGCTTATAAGACTTGGGGGGGGACCAAGAATGGGGAAATCATTCAAAATGTAAATAAAGAATATATCTAATAAAAAAAGAAGAATCCAGACAAACCATAAAAACAAACAAAAACAACAGCAAAAACAAAAACAAAAACAAAAGGAACCCTCAAACGATACAAGAAGATTGAAATAATTGAATGCATCCTATCAGATCACAATGGCCTAAGGTTGGTCTTCAATAACATCAAAACAACAGAAAGCCCACATACATGTGGAAACTAAACAACTCTTTACTCAATGATAACTGGGTCAGGGAAGAAATAAAGAAAGAAATAAAAGATTTCCTCGAATTTAATGAAAATTTTGACATATAATACCCAAATTTATAGGACACAATGAAAGCAGTGCTAATAGGAAAAATAATAACACTAAGTGCCTTGGTAAAGGAACTGGAGAGATCTTACACTAGCAACACAGAAGCACACATGAAATCTCTAGAACAAGAAGAAGCAAATATACCCAAGAAGAGTAGATGGTAGAAAATACTTAAATTCAGGGCCAAAATCAACCTAATAGAAAGAAAGAGAACAATACAAAGAATCAACAAATCCAAAAGCCGGTTCTTTGAGAGAATCAACACGACAGATAAACCCCTAGACAAGCTAATTAAAGGTCTCAGAGGAAGCATCCAAATTAACAAAATCAGAAAGGAAAAAGGAGAGAGAACAGCAAACACTGAGGAAATTAAAAAAAAAAAATCATCAGATCCTACTACAAAACCTATACTTAACAAAACTGGAAAATATAGATGAAAGGAATAATTTTATAGACAAATACCATGTACCAAAATTAAATCAAGAGCAGGTAAACTAAACAGGCCCAAATCCCATAAGGAAAGAGATGAATTCATTAAAAACCTACCAACCAAAAAAAGTCCAGTGACAGATAGATTTAATGCAGAATTCTACCAGACCTTCAAAGACAATCTGATTCAAATATTCTTCAAATTATTCCATAAAATAGAAACAGAAAGAACACTACCAAATTTATTCTATGAACCCACAATTACTCTGATACCTAAGCCACAAAAGGACCTTACCAAAAAAGAGAGCTTCAGACCAATCTCACTTATGAATATCAATGCAAAAATATCCAATAACATTCTTACAAATGGAATCCAAGAACACATAAAAACCATCATTCAGCATGATCAAGTAGGCTTCATCCTGGCGCTACAAGGTTGGTTCAATATAGGAAAATCCATTAACCCAATCCACTATATAAACAAATTAAAAGAAAATAAATCACTTGATTATCTCCTTAGATGCATAAAAGGCATTTGACAAAATACAATATTCCTTCATGTTAAAAGTTTTGGAAAGATCAGGAATTCAAGGACCATACCTAATCATAATAAAAGCAATATGTGATAAACCAACAGCCAATATCAAATTAAATGAAGAGATACTTGAAGGAATTCTACTAAAATTGGGGACAAGACAAGAATGCCAACTTTCCCCATATCCATTCACCATAGAACTCTAAGTGCTACAAAGACCAATTAGAAAACAAAAGGAGATCAAGGGAATACAAATTGGCAAGAAAGAAATAAAGGTATCACTGCTTGCAGATGATATGATAGGATACATAAGAGATGCCTAAAAACTTCTCCAACTGATAAAAATCTTCAACAAAGGGGCCAGATATAAAATTAACTCAAATTAAATAATAGCCTTCCTTTATACACATGATAAACAGGCTGAGAAAAAAATTAGGGAATCAACTCCCTTCACAATGTCCGCACGTAATATGAAATATCTTGGGGTAATTCTAACCATCCATGTGAAAGATCTGTACAACTTCAATTTGCTCAAGAAAGAAATTGAAGAATATCTGAGAAAATGGAGAGATCTCCCATGCTCATGAATTAGCAGAATGAACATAGTAAAAGTGGCCATCCTTCCAAAGGCAATCTCTAGATTCAAGGCAACCTCCATTAAATCCCAAAAAAATTCTTCAAAGACATGGAAAGAACAATTCTTACATTCATTTGGAAAGGAAAAAACAAAGCAAAACAAACCCAAAAAACAAAGCAAAACAAAACAAAACAAAACAAAACAAAAAAAAAACCAGAATAGTGAAAACAATACTTAACAATAAAAGAAGGGCTGAGGGAATCAACATCCCTGACATCAAGCTTTATTACAGAGCAATAGTGACAAAAACTAGGTGGTATTGGTACATAGTCAGACATGTTGATCAATGGAATAGAATTGAAGACCCAGAAATAAAGCCTCACACTTTTAAAAAGAAGCCAAACAAAATGGAAAAAAGAAAGCATCTTCAACATATTTTGTTGGTCTAACTGGCTCTTCCTATGTTGAAATAATGAAAATAGACCCATATTTGTCACCTTGCACATAGCTGAAGTCCAAGTGGATCAAGGACCTCAACATAAAACCTTAATACTGAATCTAATAGAAGAGAAAGTGGGAAAGAGCCTTGATCTCATTGGCACAGGGGGAAATTTTCTAAACAGGACTCCAATGGCTCAGGCTCTAAGATCAAAAATTGATAAATGGGACCTCATGAAACTGGAAAGCTTCTTTAAGGCAAAAGACATAGCTAATAAGACAAATCAGCAAACTACATATTGGGAAAAAGTCTTCACTAACCCCACATCCAATAGAGGGATAATATCCAAAATATATAAAGAACTTAAGAAGCTAACTACCAAAAAATCCAAACAACTCAATCAATACATGGGGTATAGAACTAAGCCGAGATTTTACAACTGAGGAATTTCGAATGGCTGAGAAACATCTAATGAAAATTCAAAAGCCCTTAGTGATCAGAGACATGAAAATCAAAACAACTGTGAGATTTCCCCTTACACCAATGAAAGTGGCTAAGACCAAACCCTCAGGCCACAGCACATGATGGTGAGGTTGTAGAGAAAGAGGAACACTCCTCCACTGCTGGTGGGATTACAAACTGGTATAACCACTCTGGCCATCAATCTGGAGTTTCCTCAGAAAACTGAAAATAGATCTGAAGACCCAGCAATACCACACTTGGGAATATACCCAAAAGATGTGCCACCATGCCACAGGGACATGTGTTTCACTATGTATATAGCAGCCTTGTTTGTGATAGAAGGAAGGCAGCAACAACGCAGATGTCCCATGACAGAAGAATGTAAACAGAAAATGTGTTTAATTTCCACAATGTAATACTACTCAGTTGTGACCTCCTCCTGCCCACTGTTCTCAAGAATAGCAGCCAGCAACCTGATCTGCCCGCCTCCTGAAGAACAAGAAGAACTGGTTTCTAGCCTTCAGGGGAGGGGTTTGGCCTGCCTTTGTTGCTTGAGAAAGAAAGCATTATTAAAGATGGAGACTTGAACCAGAAGCCATGTGGTTTTGTGTCTCTCCATGTGTTTTCTCTTGCAACACGTTCCTTACCCATCTCTCCTTCCAGAGAACCCACTGTTAGAATGTATGAGCTGGACTCTACACTCAGTTATTAAGAACGAGGACATCCTAAATTTTGCAGGCAAATATCAACCTGACTGAGGTACCTCAGACCCAAAAGGACATGTGTGGAATGTACTCATTAATAAGTGGATATTAGCCAAAAAAAAAAGTGTTGAATACCCAAAATACAGCTCACAGAACTTAAAAAGTTCAAAAGGCCAAAGGGCCCAAGTGAGGATGCCTCAGTCCCACTTGTGATGGAGAAGAAAGGGGGGATCAAGGGACTTGAGAGGGAAAGGGGATAGAGGAGCAGAGAGGAGAACATGGTCTGGTGTTGGGTGATGAAAAAGGAATGAAATACCCCAGGGCTGACAGAAAGAAACCTTAAGAGATGGGAGGTTTTGGGGACACTCCAGAGAGTACCAGATACCCAGGCGGTGAGAGTCTCTTGGGATTCAAAGAGAGAGACCTTAGATAAAATGCCTTACATTGGGGAAAGAGAACTTGTAGAGCCTGCCTTTAGCAGAAAGATAAGCCATCTTGTGAGGGATAGGGTTGCCATCCCACAGTCAAAACTCTGACCCATAATTGTTCCTGTCTAAAAGAACTGCAGGGATGGAAATGGAGAGAAGCCTGAGGAAAAGAAAGTCCAGCAAGAGGCTCAAAGTGGGATTCAGCTCAAGGGGAGACCCCAAGGCCTGACACTATTACTGAAGCTATCTTCATAGCTAACAAAATGGGTCCTATCATGACTGCCTGCAGAAAGACCCAACAAGCAGCTGAAAGAGTCAGATGCAGATATTTGCACCTAACCAATGGACAGCAGATGCTGACCACTGTGGTTGAATTAGTGAAAGCTGGAAGAAGCTGAGGAGGATGGTAAGCCTGAAGGAGGACCAGTAGTCTCAGTTATTCTTAACCACTGAGATCTCTCAGATACTGGACGTCCAATCAGGCATCATACACCAGCTGATATGAGGCCCCCAACACACATACAGCTAAGGACTGCTGGGTGTGGGTTTAGTCAGAAAAGGTGCACCTAACCCTCAAGATATTGGAGGCCCCAGGGTGATTAGAGGTCTGCTGCGGTGTTGGTGAGGCATGGGGATATCCTTATGGAGACATGGGGGCAGGGAGGAGGTATGGGATGTTGAGCAGTCAGAGGGCAGACCGGGAGGGCAATAAAATCTGGAGTCTAAAATAAATGAATGAATGAATGAAAATAAGAGCAAATTATAAGACCTGTATTATATCCATTATATGAGAAAATTATATCTATATATCCATATCTATTTCTTCAGTATGTTTTTAAATGATTTATTTGTGCATACATGAATTTTCATACTTAGGCATGTGTGTTTAAGAGTCAAAATAATTCTTAAATATCCAAAGAAGAGTAGTTTTCTTCGTTTTTATTTTATTTATTTTATTTCTTTTACAGTCCAGTCATTACTGTCTCTGTGTTCTGTCCTCCCACAGTTAAACATCCTATTCCTTCGATCTCCTGTACCCAAAAGAATGTCCTACTACACTCCTCCCAGGCCCTGGGGTCTCAAGTCTCTCCAGGGATAGGCACATCTTCTCTCTGAGGTGAGACCAGGCAGTCTTCTGAGGTATGTGTCTGGGGTCCTTGTAGCAGCTACTGTATTTTGTCTAGTTGGAGGCTCAGTGGCTGAGAGGTCTCAGGATTCTTTATTAGTTGAGACTGTTGGTCACCTTATGGGGTTGCCCTTCTCCACAGCTTCTTCTAGTATTTTCCTAACTCAACCACAGAAGTCCCTGGATCCTTTACTTTTGGTTAGGTATATCTATCTGCTCCAGTCTCAGTGAGCTGTCTGTTGGGCAGAAATAAATAAGGGTCAGAGATTTGGACTGTGGGATGGCAACTCCATCCCTCCATTTAATGCCCTATATTTCTCCTAGAGGTAAATGCTGCAAGTTCTCTCTCCCTATTTCATCTATGGTCCCTTCCTTTGAAACCTGAGAATCTCTCCTGTCCCTGGTCTCTGGTATATTCTAGAGGATCCACCAACTGCCTACCTCCTGAGGTTGCCTGTTTCCATTCATTCTGTTGACCCTCATGGCTTTACTCATGCCACCTCCCCATACCTGATCATGTTCCCCATTTCCTGTCTCCCCCCCCCCCCTTTGATGCAGGCCTCTTTCTCCCTCTGCCACCAAGATTGCGTTTTTCTCCTTCCCAAGTAGGTTTGAGCGACCTCACTTGGGCCCTCCTGCTTTTTACCTTTTTTGAGTTTTTGGATTGTATATTGTATATTCTGTATTTTGGGTGTTAATATCTACTTATTAGTGATTACATATCATCTATTTCCTTTGGGGTCTGAATTACCTCACTCAAAATATTTCCTAGTTCCATTCATTTGCTTGAAAAAATCATGATGTCCTTGTTCTTAATAGATGATTAGTATTCTACTGTGTAAATGAACCATATTTTCTATATCCATTATTTTGTTGTGGTATATCTATGTTGTTTCTAGCTCCAGGCTATCACAAGTCATGTTGCTATGAACATAGTGGAGCATGTGCCCCTGTATTATAGTATAGTGGAGCATATTTTGGCTATATGCATAAGAGTAGTGTTCAGGTATACCTATTTCCAATTTTCTGAGGAAACTTCCAATTGATTTCCAATATGGTTGGAAGAGTTTACAATCCCACCAGCAATGGAGAAGTTTTCTTCAATCTCCAAATCCTCCCCAAAATGTTTCATTCTTTCATTTGAGATTTTGTTCTTAACCATTCTGATTATTGTAAGGTAGAATCTTGGGGTGTTTTGAAATACATTTCCCTAATTACTAAGGACTTCAAAATATCCTTAAGTCCTTCTCTGCCACACGAGATTCCTCTGCTTAGAATTGTGTTTAGTTCTATAACCTGATATTTGATTGTGTTCTTTGGGGTTTAGGAGGTTTGTTTCTTGAGATCTTTATGTATTTAGGATATTAGTATTATATCAGATGTTTGGTTAGTGAAGATGTTTTTCCAAATCTGTAGGTTGCTGATTTGTTCTATTGACTATATCCTTTGCCTTATAGGACATTTTCAGTTTCATGAGGTCTGATTTATCAATTCTTGATCTTGGAGCCTAACCCATTGGAGTTCTGTTTAAGAATTTTTTCCCCCTTGTCAATGAGTTTGAGGCTCTTTCCCAATTTCTCTCCTATTAGATTCTGTATATCTGGTTTTATGTTAAGGTCTTTTATCCACATGGATTTGATCTTTGTGCAAGTTGCTAAATATTTTCATTTTTCTGCATACCAATTGACATTTAGAATATCAGCATTTATTGAAGATACTTTCTTTACTCCATTGTAAATTTTTGGCTTTGCTGTCAATGATCAAGCATCCAAAAGTGTGTGGGTTTATTTCTGGGTCTTCAGTTCTAGTCCATTGATCCACCTGTCTGTTTCTGTACCAATACCATGCTCTGTATCACTATTGCTCTGTGGTACAGCTACAACACAAGGAATAGTGGTTTCACCAGAAGTTCTTTTATTGTTAAGAATTTTGCTATCATGAGCTTTTTGTTTTACAATATAAAATTGTGTTGTTCTTTCCATGAATTTGAAGAATTGTGTTGGAACTGTGATGGGATTGAATTGAATCTATAGATTGTCTTTGGTAGAATGGCCATTTTTATTATGTTAATACAACAAATCCACAAGCTTGGGAGGTCTATCCATCTTCTATTGTCTTCTTTAATTTCTCTATTAAGAGTTCTTATTATCCAAATCATTCACTTGACTGGTTAGAGTTACCCAAGATATTTTATGTTGTTTGTGACTAATGTGAAGGTTGTTCTTTCCTAATTTTTTTCAGCCCATTTATCACTTGTATAAACAATAGCTGCTGATTTGTTTGAATTAATTTTATATCCAACTACTTTGTTGAAATTGTCTCTCAGGTGTAGACCTATTCTGGCAGAATTTGGGGATTTGCTTAGGTATACTACCATATCATCTGCATATAGTGATACCTTGATTTCTTATTCAATTTTTATCCCTTTGATCTCCTTTTGTTCCCTTATCACTCTAATTAGAACAGGAATACTATATTGAATAAACATGGAGAGAATAGGCAGCCTTGTCTTGTCCCTGATTTTAGTGTAATTGTTTCAAGTAACTCTTCAATTAAATTGATATTTGCTGTTGGTTTGGTGTATATTGCTCTTATTATGTTTACTTATGAGCCTTAAGCTCCTGATCTCTCCAATATTTTTAACATTAAAGGGTGTTGTATTTTGTCAAATACTTTTTCTTCTTCTAAGGAGGTGATCATGTGATTTTTCTTTTTGAGTTTCTTTATATAGTGGGTTATATTAATTGATTTTAATATACTGTACTAACTTTACATATCTGAGATGAAGCCTACTTGATCATGATGGTATTGGTGTGTTCTTGGATTTAGTTTGTTAAAATTTTATTGTGTATCTTTTCAAAATCAATATTCATATGCAAAATTGGTCTGAAATTCTTTTTCTTTTTTTTTTTTTTTTTGGATGGGTCTTTGTCTAGTTTAGGAATCAGAGTAACTGTTGCTTCATAGCATGAATTAGATGGTCTTCTTTCTCTTTCTATTTAATGCAATAATATGAGTATTGTTGTCATTAGCTGTTCTTTGAAGGCCTGGTAGGATTCTACACTAAATACATCTGGCTCTTTTTTTGTTTGTTTGTTTTTGTTTTTGTTTGGGTTTGGAGGTTTTTAATTGATTCTTCTACTTTCTTGGGAATATGAACAGTTTTAGATAGTTTACTTGCTCTTGATTTAACGTTGATATGTGGTATTGATCCAGAAAATCATTTATTTCATCTAGATTTTCCAGTTTTGCAGAGGATATGCTTTTGTAGTAGGATATGGTAATTTTTTTTAAATTTCCCACTGTCTGTTTGCTTATTTTCCTATCTCCCTTTTCATTAATGAATTTGATAATTTGGTTGCAGTCTAGGTGCTATTTACTTATTTTGAATAGGGATTTATCTATTTTGGTACATTTATCAAAGAACCAGCTTTTGTTTTCTTTGTGATTACTTGTATAGTTCTCTGTCTCTATATGGTTGACTTTGGCCTTTAGTTTGACTATTTCTGGCTTTCTACTCTTCTTACATTTGTTTGCTTCTTTTTGTTCTAGGGCCTTCTTTTGTCCTGTTAAGTTGCTAGTGTAGGATCTCTACAATTTCTTTAGGAAGCCACTTAGTGCTATGAATTTTCCTTGTAGCACACTTTTCATTGTGTCCCATAAGTTTGGGTATACTGTGTCATCATTTCATTGAATTCCATAAAGTCATTATTTCTTGATTTCTTCCCTGAAAAAGTTATCAATGACTCCAGAGTTGTTCATTTTCCATGGGTATGTGTTTTCTGACCTTTATTTTTGTATTTATATATTATTTTATTTTTAATTGTATTTATTCATTTATTTATTTTTGTTATTAAAGTCTATTCAATGTGTGTTTTCAGCTATATGTTCCTTTTATGAATATTGGTGCAATTTCACTTGGGGTATAGATATTCAGAATTGAGACTTTGACTTGATGGATACTTCCTGTGATAAATATGAACTCTCCTTCCCCATCTCACTTGAAAACTTTTGGTTGAAAGTCCATTTTATTGGATATTACGACTGCAACTCCACTTTGTTTATTGAAATCGTTTGCTTGGAAGACTTTTTTCAGCCTTTTTCTCTGAGGTAGTGTCTGTCTTTGTCATTGAGGTGTGTTTCTTTTATGGAGCAAAATGCTGGATCCTGATTGTGCATCAAGTATGTTAGCTTATATCTTTTTATTGGAGAGTTGAGTCTTTTAATATTGACATATATTAAAAACAGATGATTGTTAGTTCCTGTTATATTTTTTGTTGTAGGAGGTATTCTGTGCATGTGATTCTTTACTTGGGTTTTGTTGTGAGATTATTAATTTCTTGATTTTTCTTTGATGTGGTTACCCACCTTGTTTTGTTGTTTTCTTTCTAGAATCCTCTGTAGGTCTAGATTGGAAGATAGATACTGCTTAAATTTGGTTTTGTGATGCAATATTTTGTTTGTTCCATCTATGAAGATTGAGAGTTTTCCAGGGTATAGTATCCTCAGCTTGCATTTGCATTCTCTTATGGTCTGCATGATCTCTGTCCAGGTCTTCTGGCTTTTAGGGTCTCTGTTGACTAGTCTTTTGTAATTCTGATAGGTTCACATTCATATCTTCCTTGGCCTTTTTCCCTTACAAGGTTTAATTTTCTTTCTTTGTTCTGTGCATATAGTGTTTTCATCATCATGTGTCAGGAGGATTTTCTATTCTGGTCCAATCTATTTGGTCTTTTATAGGCTTCTTTTACATTTATAGCCATCTCTGTATTCAGGTTGGTGATATTATCTTCAATGATTTTATTGAAGATATTGACTGATTCTTTGAACTGGGAATCTTCACTCTCTTTATTCCTATTATTCTTAGGTTTGGCCTTTTCATTCTGCCCTGCATTTCCTGGATGTTTTGTGTTAGGAGATTTTTTTTATATATATATATATATATATATTTTGAATTTTCTTTGGAAATTGTGTCAATATCTTCTACAGTGTTCTTTATGCCTGAGGTTCTCTCTTGTTTTTTTTTTTAATTAGATATATTCTTTGTTTATATTTTAAATGATTTCCCCTCTCCTGGTTCTCCTCCCCCTGAAAGTCCCATAAGCCCTTTTCCCTCCCACTGTTTCCCAATCACCCATCTCCTGCTTCCCTCTGCTGGTATTCCCCTACACTGCTGTATCCAGCCTTGCCAGGACCAGGACCATCTCCTCCCTTTGATTTCTAACAAGGCCATCCTCTGCTGCCTATGCGTCTGGAGCCATAGGTACCTCCATGTATATTCTTTGGTTGGTGGTTTAGTTCTTGGGAGCTCAGGGGGTACTAGGGGCTTCAAATTGCTGTTTCTTCTATGGTGCTGCAAACCCCTTCAGCTCCTTGGGTCCTTTCTCTAGTTCCCCCAATGGAGACCCTGTGCTCAGATCAATGGCTGGCTGAGAGTGTCCTCCTCTGTATTTGCCATGCACTATCAGAACTTTCCAGATGACAGCTATATCTGACTCCAGTCAGGAAGTACTTGTGGGAATCGATAATAGTGTCTAGGTTTTGTAACTGTATATGAGATGGATCACTAAGTAAGGTAGTCTCTGTATGTTCTTTCCCTCAGTCTCTGCTCCACACTTTGTCTCTGTATCTCCTTCTGTGGGTATTTTGTTCTCCCTTTTAAGAAGGACCACAGTATCCATGCTTTGTAATTCCTTCTTCTTAGGCATCATTTGATATTTGAATTGTTTCTTGGGTATTCCAAGCTCCTGGGCTAATACCCACTTATAAGTGAGTTCATACCATGTGTGTTCTTTTGTGTTTGGGGTACCTTACTTAAGATGATATTTTCCAGTTTCACCCATTCTTTGCCTAAGAATTTAATGGATTAATTGTTTTTAATAACTTAGTAGTATTCCATTATGTAAATAAACCAACTATTCTGTAACCATTTTTCTATTGAGGGACATCTGGGTTCTTTACATCTCATGGCTATTATAAACAGGGCTGCTATGAGCATAGAGGAACATGTGTACTTATTAAATGTTGGGGAATCCTCTGGGTATATTCCCAGGTATAAAAGGGTCCTCTAGCAGTATCATGACCAGTTTTCTGAAAAACCACTAGACTGATTTCCAGAGTGGTTGTAATAGCTTGCAATCAGAACCAGCAGTAGAGGAGTGTTCCTCTTTCTCCACATCCTTTCCAGTACCTGCTGTCTCCTGAGATTTTAATCTTAGCTATTCTGACTGGTGTGAGGTGAAATCTGAGTGTTGTCTTGATTTCAATTTCCCTGTTGACTAAGGATACTGAACACTTGTTTGGTACTTCTCAGCTATTCAATATTCCGCAAGTGAAAATATCTTGTTTAGCTCTGTACCCCATTTTTATCCTTACAAAAATATAGTAATTTTATGAGGTCCCATTTGTCAATTCTTGATTTTAGAGCATACGTGATTGGTGATCTATTCAGGAAACTTTCCCCTGTGCGCATGTGCTCAGGGATCTCACCCTGTTTCTTTTCTATTAGTTTCAGTGTGTCTGGATTTATGTTGAGATCCTCAATCCACTTGGACTTGAGCTTAGTACAAGGAGATAAGAATGGATCAATTTGCATTCTTCTGCATGCTAGACTACAGTTGAACCAGCATCATTTGTTGAAAATGCTATCTTTTTTTCCCCACTGGATGGTTTTAGCTCCTTTGTCAAACATCAAGTGACTATAGGTGTGTGGGTTAATTTCTGGGTCTTCAGTTCTATTCCACTAATCTACCTGCCTGTCACTGTACCAATAACATGCAGTTTTTAACATTATTGCTCTGTACTATTGCTTGAGGTCTTGGATACTGATTCTCTCAGAAGTACTTTACTGTTAAGAATAGTTTTAGCTATCCTGCTTTTATGTTATTCCAAAAGAATTTGAGAATTGCTCTTTCTAACTCTATGAAGAATTGAGAAGGAATTTTATGGGGATTGCAGATTGCTTTCAGCAAGATGGCCATTTTTACTATGTTAATCCTGCCAATCCATGAGCATGGGAACTCTTTCCATCTTCTGGGGTCTTCTTCAATTTCTTTCTTCAGAGATATGAAGTTTTTGTCATAGAGATATTTCACTTCTTTGGTTAGAGTCATACCAATATACTTTATATTGTTTGTGACTTCTGTGAAGTGTATCATTTCCCTAATGTCTTTCTCAACTTGTTAATCCTTTGAGTATAGGCAGGCTGCTGACTTGTTTGAATTAATTTTATATCTAGGCATTCTAATGATGTTGTTTATGAGTTATAGGAATTCTCTGGTAGAGTTCTTTGGGTTGCTTAAGTATACTATCATATCAACTGCAAATAGTGGTAATTTGATTTCTTCCTTTCCAATTTGCATCACTTTGAATTATGTTTGTTATCTAAATGCTCTAGCTAGAACTTCAAGTACTATATTGCATAAATAGGGAGAGAGAGTGCAGCCTTGTCTAGCTCCTGATATTAGTGGGATTACTTCAACTTTCTCTCCATTTACTTTTATGTTGGCTACTTTGCTATATTTTGCTTTTACTATGTTTATGTATGGGCCTTGAAGTTCTCTTCTTTCCAAGACTTTTAAAATGAAAGGATGGTGAATTTTGTCAAATGCTTTTTCTGCATCTAATAAAATCACCATATTTTTTATTTGAGTTTGTTTATGTAGTAAATTACATTGATGGATTGCCATCCCTGGGATGAAGCTTACTTGATTGTGGTGAATGATCATTTTGAAGTGTTTTTGGATTCGGTTACTAAGAATTTATTGAGTATTTTTGCATCAATATTCCAATGTGAAATTGGTCTGAATTTGTCTTTCTTTGTTTGATCTTTGTGTGGTTTTGTTATCAGCTTAATTGTGGCTTCATAGAAAGCATTGGGTAGTGTTCCTTCTGCTTCTATTTTGTGGAATTGTTTGAAGAGTATTGGTGTTAGGTCTTCTTTGAAGTTCTGATAAAATTCTGCACTAAAATAATCAGGTCCTTTGCATTTTTTAGTTGGGAGACTGTCAATGACCACTTATATTTCTTTAGTTGTTATGGGACTGTTGAGATGGTCTATCTGACCCTGATTTAACTTTGGTATTTGGTATCTGTCTTGGACAATTTGCATTTCATCCAGATATTCCAGTTGTGTTGAGTATAGGCTTATGTACTAGAATCTGATAATTTTTTTGAATTTCCTCAGTTTCTGTTTTTATATCTCCCTTTTCATTTCTGAGTTTGTTAATTTGGATACTGTCTCTGTGCCCTCTGGTTAGTTTAGCTAAGGATTTATCTATCTTGCTAATTTTCTCAAAGAACCAGCTCCTGGTTTTGTTGATTCTTTGTATGGTTCTTTTTGTTTCTATTTGGTTGATTTCAGCCCTGAGTTTGATGATTTCCTTGTCTTCTAGTTCTTTTGGGTATATTAGCTTCTTTCTGTTCTAATGTTTTTATTTGTGCTGTTTAGCTGCTATGGTACGCTCTCTCCAGATTCCTTTTGGAGGCACTCAGAACTATGAGTTTTCTTCTTAGCACTACTTTCATTGCGTCCCATAAATTTGTATATGTTGTGCATTCCTTTTCATCAAATTCTAGATAGTCTTTGATTTCTTTCCTTCTTTCTTCCTTGACCAACATTTCATTGAGTAGAGCATTGTTCAGCTTCCATGTGTATGTGGTCTTTCTGTTGTTTTGTTGCTATTGAAAAACATCCTTACTCCACAGTGATCTGATAGGAGGCATGGGATTAGTTTGATCTTCTTATATCTGTTGACATCTTTTTTGTGACCCATTAGAGGGTCAATTTTGAGAAGGTACCATGAGGTGCTGAGAAGAAGGTATATTCTTTTGATTTAGGGTGAATGTTCTATAGATATCTATTAAATCTATTTGGTTCAAAATGTCTGTTTTACTATGTCTCTGTTTGGTTTGTGTTTCCCTGATTGAGGAGAGTGGGGTGTTGAAGTCACCCACAATTATTGTGTGACGTAAAATGTGTGCTGTAATCTTTAGTAAAGTTTGTTTTACTTATAACTGCACCCTTGTATTTGAAGCATAGATGTTCATAATTGAGACTTCTTGGTAGATTTTTCCTATGATGACTATAAAGTGTCCTTCCATGCCTTTTTTGATTACTTTTGTTTGAAAGTCTATTTTATCAGATATTAGAATGGCTACTCCAGCATGTTTCCCGGGACCATTTGCTTGTAAAATTGTTTTCTACCCTTTTACTGTGAGGTAGTGTTTGTCTTTGACACTGAGATGTGCTTCCTGTATGCAGAAAAATACTGGATCTTGTTTATGTATGCAGTCTATTAGTCTATTCCTTTTTATTGGGGAATTGAGACCAACAATTTTAAGAGATAATAAAGAACAGTGATTGTTGCTACCTGTTATTTTTTATGTAATTTTTTATGTTTGTGTGGTTATCTTCTTTTGGGTTTAATGAAAGAAGATTGATTTCTTGCTTTTTCTTGTGTGTAATTTCTCGCCTTTTGTTGGTGTTTTCCTTTTATTATCCTTTGAAAGCCTGGATTTGTTGAAAGATACTGTGTAAATTTGTCATGGAATACCTTGGTTTCTCCATGTATTATAATTGAGAGATTTTTCTGGGTATAGCAGTCGGGTTGGCATTTGTGTTCCCTTGGGGTCTGTATGACATCTGGTCAGGCTCTTCTGGCTTTCATAGTCTCTGGTGAGAAGTCTTGGTATAATTCTGATAGGCCTACTTTATATGTTACTTGACCTTTTCCCCTTACTGCTTTTAATATTCTTTCTTTGTTTAGTATATTTGTTGTTTTAATTATTATGTGATGGGAGGAATTTCTTTTCTGGTCAAATGTATTTGGAGTTCTGTAGGCTTCTTGTACAATCATGTGTATCTCTTTCTTAGGTTAGGAAAGTTTTCTTCTATAATTTTGTTGAAGACATTTACTGGCCCTTTAATTTGGAAATCTTCACTCTCTTCAATACATATACTCATTAGGTTTGGTCTTCTCATTTTGTCCTGGATTTCCTAGATGTTTTGGGTCAGGAGCTTTTTTAATTTTCTTTCATTGTTTTTGTTTCAATGCTTTCTGTGGTATCTTTTGAATCTGAGAATCTCTCTTCTATCTCGTGTATTATTTGCTGATGTTTGCATCCGTGACTCCTGACTTTTTCCCCTAGGTTTTCTATGTTCTGAGATGTTTCTCTTTGTGAATTCTTTATTGTTTCTACTTTCATTTTATATCCTAGATGGTTTTGTTAAATTCCTTCACATGTTTTGTTCTGTTTTCCTATAGATATTTTAAGTGCTTCTCCCTGTTTACTTGTGTTCTTGTGTATTTCTTTAAGGGATTGAATTATGTCCTTCTTTAAGCCCTCTATCAGCATCATGAGCTGTGCTTTTCAATCCAAATCTTCCTTTTCTGTTGTGTTGGTGGCAATCAGGACTTGCTGTTGTGGGAGAATTTGGTTCAGATTGTATGATGTTGCCTTGATTTCTGTTAGTAATTTCCTATGTTTGCCTTTTGCCATCTGGTTATCTCTGGTGTTAATTGGTCCTGCTGTCTCTGGCTTGTGCTTGTCCCTCCTGTGTGCCTGCAAGCCTGTCTCAGCATCCCTGGGTGACTGGCTCTCCCCTGGCACAGAGGGCTCTGGTGCTGCTCAGCTCCTGGGTACAAGGGGGGACCTGGTGGACCATGTCCCATGTGATAGTTCACTGGCATGTTCCCTGTGTTCCTGGCTGCTCCCTTCTGCTCAGTCACAAGAGCAAAGATGGAGGCCTCACTGTAAACGTGAGACTCCCTCTAAATGCAGGACTTTCTGCAGGGGAGATATTCCCTGGCAGGATAGGTGCACAGAATGCTGTGGTGCTGCCCAGCTCCTGGGGTCAGGTGGGAATCTGTCAGACCATATCCCAAGTGATCTTTTACTCAGGTGTTCCCTGCATCCATGGCTTGTCTCGCTGCTCAGTCACAGTGAGATTCTTTCTTCTATCTCTTGTATTCTATTGTTAGTGCTTGCATCTGTATGTCCTGACTACTTTCTTTAGGTTTCTATTTCCAATTTTGTCTCTTTTTTGTGTTTCCTTTATTATTTCTACTTCCATTTTTAGGTCTTGGACTGCTTTGTTCAGTTAGTTCCTTTGGCTATGTTTTCCTGTATTACTTTAAGGGATTAATTTCTTTCCTGTTTACCCATGTTTTCCAGTATTTCTGTCATTGAGTTATTTAAATTTTCTATAATGGAGTCTATTATCTTCATGAGATAGGATTTTAGGTCAGCAACCTGGCTTTCATCATTGGAGTATCCAGAGCTTGTTGTAGTAGAAGTACTGTGTTCTGATGGTGCCAGAGTATATTGGCTTCTGTTGCTTATGGTCTTGCATTTGCCTCCTGACATATGGCTAATTCTGGTGTTAACTGGCCTATATGTTTCTATCTGGAGCCTGATTTCTTTGTCTTTGTGTTGCTGCAGTTTTCCTGGTAGACCTGTGTCCGTGGCTGAAGTAGATATCCTGGAAGGCCTTCAGACTGTGGGTTTTGTTGCCTTGGGAGCAGCAATTCTCATGAGAGACCTTCAGACTGTGGGGTCTTCAGAGTGTCAGGCACACTATTGATCTGCCCTGTTTTACTGGATACAGCAGATCTCCTGGGAGGCATTCAGACTCTCTTGTTTTGCTCTGGGTGAAACAGATCCTGTAGAAGGCCTTCAGATTTGGGGGTCTTCAGAGGGTCAGATAAGCTGATGATCTGCCCTGTGGGAAAGCTCTGGCCAGAAAAGAGTGGAGTTCAAGTGGAGGGGATGGATCCTGATTCTGCTGCATTCCTCAGTTTCCTAGCTGCTGCAGTTATTTGGAAGGGTCACTTACTTTTTGTCCTGCATGCAGCAGATCTTCTAGGAGGCATTCAGACTGTCATGTCTTCATTGGAGCAGACAAGCTCCTCTTCTGCCCAAAATAGAATAATTTAGAGCAAAGCTGGCTACTAACACTACAAATAAATTCATATGATACAGAACTGACTATGTCTGGACTATTTGTTACAAATAAACTAGGGCTGTTATACTTGTGCTTTTTAAAAAGATTTAAAATGATGCTACTGTTGGTGACAAGTTGATCCAGAAAAAGAATCTTTAAATAAACATTGGGCTAATAATTCCTGTAAATTTTTCCTGATAGGTTTAACTCCATCTGCTTCTTTCATGATAGGCAATAACAGAGATTAATGGTCTACTGTTAAAAGTATTTTTAGATAATTGGGGGCAATTTGTGAAGCGTTGAAGGCAATTCTTATGCATTATAAATTATATGGTAATTAAGAAATATTCATAAAAATTGCATACTTCTTCACGGAAAAAACAGTAAGCAATAAACTCAGAGAATTGGATTGGTAATTGATGTTCTTTTATACAGTTTGCATTTAAAGCATTTGTGTTTTGCCCCTCATTAATTATATACTATTATAACCAGTGAAATGTGAAGCTCAGAATTGCAGCAATTGTTTACCCTAGAATTTTTATAATGAGACTATTGAAGGATTTTTTCAATTAAATTATTTCTAATCATAAATCCAGGAATACTGTTGTGTTTAAGATAAATTATTATAAAATGAAAAAGCAAAATCCATAAAATACAGGAAGGTAAATAAAATGTGGCTTTACTGTGATCTGACTATGCAGCAGAAAAATTAACCAACATCCAACCTTAGTTCATTTTCCTTCATTTGCTAGCAATTTCTTCCTTTCATCATTCAGAATTCTGAAAATTACTACATTGAACACACACACACACACACACACACACGAGAGAGAGAGAGAGAGAGAGAGAGAGAGAGAGAGAGAGAGAGAGAGATGTGTGTGCAACATGTAAAACAATATCTGTACTTCAAAAGGATAAACTATTAGAGCATATGTGGCTAGCAAGTGGAATATCATAGTTTATTCACTGTATTCAATGCTATTAGCCAATGTTATGAAGACAGGAGAAATAACATTTCAGTTAGTCATGAAATCATGTGTCTTAATGGACATGACAGACTTGTTATCCTGCACAGCAGAAAAGAAAAGAAAAAAATTCCATTTAAGACTAACAAATCTTAGTAATAGTGACCTTTGAAAATTGGCAAAGCAAGATTAACTCTTATTTTCTTTTTTAAATTAATTATTTGATTTATTTACATTTCAAATGTTGTCTCCCTTCCAAGGATCCATTTCGCAAACTCCCATCCCTCTTCCACTTTGTATCTGAGAGTGTCCTCTCCTTCCTACCTATTCCTGCTTCACCCCTCTAGTATCGCAACAAGCCTCCGCAGAATCAGTTGGGACTATATATGCATGGACTAACAAAAAATTATCTTATCAGTAGCCATATAATTATTACAGTTTCACTTAGCATACTAAGTAGTGGATTTTGATATGTCATTTTCTTTCTTTTTTTGTATTTTCTCATTTTATTTTATTTTTATTTAATTTAATTACATTTCAGGTGTTATCCCCTTACCTGGTTTCCCCCAATCCAGATATCCCCCTATATTAAACCCCCCTTCTCTTGGTTCTATGATGGCATTCTCCCACCCAACCACCCATACTTGCCACCCTGCCATCAATTCCCCTACATTGGGGCATTTTTCGAATCTTTATAGGACCAAGGACCTCTCCTTCCATTGATGCCTGACAAGGCCATCCTCTGCTACATAAGCAGCCTCAGCGATGTGTACACCTTGATTAGTGGCTTAGTTCCTGGGAGTTCTGAGTGGTCGGGTTCATTGATATTATTGCTCTTCCCGTAGCATTGCAAACCCCTTCAGTTCCTTCAATCCTTTTTCTAACTCCACCATTGGGTCCCAGAACTCAGTGCAATCCTTGGCTATGAGCAATCAATTCTGTATTTGTAAGTCTGTGGCAGGGACTCTCAGGAGATGGCCAAATCACGCTCCTATCAGCAAGCACAATAGTGTCTGAGCTTGGTGACTGTATCTGGGATGAATCCCCAGATGGGACAATCTCTGTATGGCCTTTCCTTCAGTCTTTGCTCTACATTTTGTTTCCATATTTGTTCCTGTGTTATGTTCCCCCTTCTAAGAAGGACTGAAGCACACACACTTTGGTCTTCCTTCTTGAACTTCAAGTGATCTGTGATGTGTATGTTGGTATTCTGAGTTTTTGGGCTAATATCCATTTATAAGTGAGTACATGACACATGTGGTCTTTTGTGACTGGGTTACCACAATGGTTGGTATTTTCTAGGTCCATACATTTGCCTGAGAATTTTATTAATTCATTTTTTTAATAGTTGAGTAGTAAATTGTGCAAATGTAACACATTTTCTGTATCTATTCCAATGTAGAAGGACAACAGACTTCTTTCCAGTTTCTGGCTATTATAAATATGGCTGCTATGAATATAGTAGAGCATGTATCCTTTTTATATGTTGGAAAATTTTTGGGCATATGCCCAGGAGTGGTATAGCTCACGTAATACTATGTTCAGTTATCCGAGGAACAACCAGAACGATTTCCACAGTGGTTGTACCAGCTTGCAATCCAAACAAAAATGGAGGAGTGTTCCTCTTTCTCTATATCTTTGCCAGCATCTGCTATCACCTGAGTTTTTGATCTTAGCAATTCTGACTGCTGTGAAGTGGAATCTCAGTGTTGTTTTGATTTGCATTTCCCTGATGACTAAGGATGTTGAAC
The DNA here is from genome assembly GCF_947179515.1 of Apodemus sylvaticus. Taxonomy (NCBI): domain Eukaryota; kingdom Metazoa; phylum Chordata; class Mammalia; order Rodentia; family Muridae; genus Apodemus; species Apodemus sylvaticus. Next base: position 82,723,067 of record NC_067495.1, on the reverse strand, counting down.
ATTTCTTTAGGTGGTTCTCAGCTAACTGGTATTCTTCATTTGAGAATTCTGTTTGGCCCTAATTCCCATTTTGTAATAAGGTTATTTGGTTCTCTGGAGTCTATTTTCTTGAATTCTCTGTATATATTGGATATTGTCTCTGCCTCAGATACAGGGTTGGTAAAGATCTTTTCCCAGTCTCTTGGTTGCCCATTTGTCCTATTGACAGTGTCCTTTGCTTTACAGAAGCTTTGCAATTTTATGAGGTCCAATTTGTCCATTCTTGATCTTAGAGCATAAGCTATTGGTATTCTGTTCAGGGACTTTTCCCCTGTGCCTATGTGTTCAAGGCTCTTCCCTGATTTCTCTGCTATTGGTTTCAGTGTATCTGGTTTTATGTGGAGGTCCTTGATCCACATGAACTTGAGCTTTGTACAGGGAAAAAACAATGGATTGATTTGCATTCTTCTACATGCTGACTCTGAGTTGAACCAACACCATTTGTTGAAGTTGCTGTCTTTGCTCTATTGGATTGTTTTAGCTACTTTGTCACAGATCAAGTGACCATAGGTGTGTGGGTTCATTTCTAGGTCTTTGATTCTGTTCCATTGATATCCCTGTCTGTCTCTGTATCAATACCATGCAGTTTTTTATCACTATAGCTCTATAATACAGCTTAAGGTCTCGGATGCTGATCCCCCAAGTAGTTCGATTATTGTTGAGAATAATTTTTGCTATCCAGGTTTGTTTGCTATACCAGATAAATTTGAGAATTCCCCTTTCTAACTCTATGAAGAATTGTTTTGAAATTTTGATGGGGATTGCATTGAATCTGCAGATTCAGCAAGATTGCCATTTTTACTATATTAATTCTGGCAATCCAAGAACAATGGTGATCTTTCAATCTTCTGAGCTCTTCTTGGAATTATTTCTTCAGAGACTTGAAGTTATTGTCTTACATTTTTATTGTTGGATAGAGTAACACCAAGATACTTTTTATTGTTTGTGGCTATTGTGAAGGGTGTCATCTCCCTAATTTTTCAGCCTATTTATCCTTTGAGTATAGGAAATCTACTGATTTATTTGAGGTAATTTTATATCTGACCACTTTGCTGAATTGTTTATCAGCTGTTCTCTGATGGAGTTTTTGGGGTCACTTAAATATACTATCTACAAATAGTAATATTTTGACTTCTCCCTTTCCAATTTGTAACCCTTTTACCTTCTTTTGTTGTCTAATTGCTATAGCTAGAACTTCAAGTACTTTACTGAAGAGAGAGAGAGAGAGAGAGAGAGAGAGAGAGAGAGAGAGAGAGAGAGAGAGGACAGCGTTGTCTAGTTGCTGATTTTAGTGGGATTGCTTCAAGTTTCTCTCCATTTAGTTTATGTTCGTTACTAGTTTGCTGTATATTGCTTTTACCATGTTTAGGCATGGGCCTTGAATTCCTGATCTCTTCAAGTCTTTTAACATTAATGGATGTATAATTTTGTCAAATGCTTTTTTCAGAATCTAATGAAATGATTGTGTTTCCTTCTCTTTGTGTTATTATTTTATGTAGTGGATTATATTGATGGATTTTCCTATATTGTATCATCACTGCATTCCTGGGATGAAGCTTACTTGATCATGGTGAATGATTGTTCTGACACATTCTTGGATTTGGTTTGTGAAAATATTGTTGAGTATTTTGCATCAATATTCATAAGAGAATTTGGTCTGAAGGTTTCTTTCTTTGTTGAGTCTTTTTCAGATTTTGGTATCAGCATAACTGTGGCTCCATACAAATTGGGTAGTGTTCTTTCTGTTTCTAATTTGTGTAAGTTTGAAGAGTATTGGTATTAGGTCTTCTTTGAAGGTCTGATAGAATTCTGTATTAAAACTATCTGATCCTGCCTGGGCTTTTTTTTTTGTTGGGAGACTTTTAATGATAGCTTCTATTTCGTTAGTGGTTATAGGAATTTTTAGATGGTTTATCTGATCATGATTTAACTTTGGCATTTGGTATTGGTCTAGTAATGTCATAATGAAAGTATGATATTTACCGTTTTTTATTTCTTATGCTATCTCTTATAAGTCCTGTATTCATAACATGAGAAAAAAAATGTGTGTAGAATATTTTAAAATGTATTTATTCACTATTGAATAAATGATTGACAACAATTTGGTTATTACTATATACTATTTATACTCACATGCTTTCTAGAATAAACCTGATAGGAAATAATAAGTGTTTCCTTGTTCTATATTTGATGGTATATATTTCTATGTAAGATAATGTAGGTAAAGGAAGTCTAAAATTGATAGAACATATATTTCTAGAATTTGTGTTCACAACTCCTAAAACATCTATTTTCTTATTATATTATTCAAAATGTATCTCCATATGCAACTAACTAAAGTCCAAATAGTTGAGTACACAAGATAAAGATTTTCTTCAATAATTTGATATGCAAACACCCACTATAAATCTGGATCTTTTGTGGTGGAAAGTTATACATTGAATCCAGATATTTTAGGTAAGAAGAACCCCCATTTTTATTTGTAGAAGAATTTAATTTCAATAACAGTACTGTTCTGGTAAGAAATTACTTCCAAAGACCTTCTAGATCTATGTGATCCATCTTGAATTCAGAGACACAATTAGTCTATACATTTTATCTCAAACAATGAAAGTAAAGTTCATTTATAGAAGGAAGTAGCTATGTTTAAACTGAATTTAATGTATTTAATTGAGGGGCAGACAAAGTGATGAATCAGAGAAAGAATTGGTAGAATGAGCCAGTTATAGGAAGATATTCCCCAACACTCAAATAGACAGAATGGAAAAGGAAGTGACTTAAAAGAGCATTGGGAGAGAGAGAGAGAGAGAGAGAGAGAGAGACAGACTGGCAGGCAGAGACATAGGGACAGAGAGAGAGAGAGAATGAGAGGGAGAAGGGGAGGCAATTTTATCAAGAACAATTTAATGAATGGAACAGTTTTAAAGAGACTGATTCAGGTGAAGACAAAATAATCAAGAAAATAAGAAGTCAAAAGCCAAGCAGAGTAATTCAGTGAGAAACTGAGAGAAGTTGGATTGATTCATTCAGCTTGAAGAGGAATTTGGACAAGTAAACCTGTTTGAACCAGCCAGCCACAATTCAGAAAGAACTACAAAGGATGAACTTGTTCAGCAGTAATACTACAAGATAACAATTAACATTTTGAAAATAAAAGTTACTTTTACATCTGGCATCAAGTGTGGTTGAAATGTGAGAAAGCACACCAACACTGCTGAAATTATAGAACATAGAGGACATAGGACAGAAATGTTACTGAGGGAAGAAAATATCTGAGAGAGAGTTGCAGAAAAGACATTTACATAGAATCATCTCTAGAAAATCTTCAGTTCTTCAAGACTAGCTGGATTTCCATAGAGACTAGAGAGTCTGTGAAGTGGAATGCTCTTCTAGTTCACAGCAAGGGAAAATTCAGGAGTCTCTGAGACATTGAACGGCAATAAGCCACCTCAAAAGACAATTTTAATCATCTACACAGACTTTTTTCATTAAAATGTGAAACTCCATTTCAGATACCTTACAAACAAGTGGAAGGGTTGAGTGGATAAGGACATTGTTTAAAGAAGCCATCACTCTACTAATTGCAACTGTGACTACCAGAGTAAATCCTTCCCTACTTTCACTTGCAATCTTTATATTTTCCCTCAAAAGGTCCAAAAATAGTTGTACAATAAGATAAATTAGATATAATTCTTCAAAGCTTGGGAGTAATGGACAGAGTGAGTAAAAAATAGGAAATCCTAAGTTGTGAAGCTGTGGTACCAAATTAAGCTGAGGATCAAGATAGACAATGACAAGCCTGACTTGCTCTCATGGGGCCAGGCATGAAATGTGAGTGCTTAAGTGTCTAGTTTATAATGGACAACTCAGGGAAGGCTGCAGGAAGAAATACAGAGAAGCAGAATGGTAACAATGTAGACGGTGCAAAAAGCTGACCCCTGTTTGGGAACATATGGAATATCTAGTTAAAAGGGACAGATCAGACTGGAAGACTAAAGACACCTTAATATTAAAAGGCACATTTACTGAAGGACAGATGATTAAGACTCGTATTATGAAAGATCAATGGATCTTTATAAAGACATTCAGACTATTAAGTTTATGGAATTGATAATTGTAATAGTTAAACTGTGATCTATTTTTAGCTAATACAGAAAAGAGAAAGTTAGTAAGGATTTTATTCACTCTGGCTAAAATACATATATGCTCTTAGTTTATACTTTTAATCAATGACTATGAAAGTAAAATTAGTTTGTAGAAGGAAGTAGCCATGTTTGAAGGTGATCTCTAATTGAATAGCAAACACAATGATAAATCAAAGAAAGTTTTAGTAAAATGATTCAGAAATAGTGTATGCCCAACACTTACTAGAATAGCACAAGAAAAAGAGGCTGCTAAACAAAACACCAAAGAAAAGAGGTGAGTAATGATGGAAACATGCTTCCCCTCTCAGCATTTGAGCTGTGTTTTAGAACCTGAGTGCTAATCATTAGTTCTCAGCCTTTGAAGTTCCTGGCCCATTGTTCCCCTTAGAACAACACAGCCTCCTTTTATTTTACCTGCAAGCCCCTAGCTACACCTGAGCTAGACAGGGGTAGAGCTTTGAAGCCCTTTTGATTTGCCAGACCTACTGTTTCCTGAATTAAGCAGGCTATCAGGTGCTGAGCAGTGTGAAACTTTGAAGCCAACACCCATGGAGCCTTGGGGAAAGGACTTTCCCTTTAAAATTCATATATATTGTGAGACCCCAATAATACAACACATCTTGAACAACAATGTTGTCCTGATGTCATTTCTTTCTCACCACCCCATCTATTTCCCCAGTTTCTCTTCCAAGAACCCAGTTCACAGTAGCTGCTGGCATCTACAGAATGGTGCCTGAATGCAGGACTGGACTTGAGAAGATCTCCTGAGGTGACCCAGTCTATGTGAAGCTTCACAGAAAATGGAAAAAGATGGTATCCTGCATGGTGAGCAACCTTAAGGATAAGAACTAAGTGAGGCAGCATTGACCCTATGCTGAACCCACTTAGGAGTAGACAGTAGAAAAATGGGTGGGAAATTTATAGGCATTTGTCCACAGCTTTTAAGAGCTGATTCAGGCAAAAATAAAAAGCCTTTGAAAATAGGCATATGTCCACAGTGAAAGGGCTTAAAAGGGGAGAGTATAGGGGGTTAGGTGAGTGTGGCTAGGTGGCATGGGGGAAGGTGTCCAGGCGGGCCCTTGCCTGGGCACCTCTGCCCCTGAGGGACCACACACACACAGGCATAGTATAGAATAGAGTTTTTTCAGAGTAGGGAATGGGAGTTAGTGGTAGAGAGAGGGAGAGAGAGAGAGAGAGAGAGAGAGAGAGAGAGAGAGAGAGAGAGAGAATAGAGAAAGAGAATAGAGAGAGTGGAGTGGAGGCCGTCCATGACCACATGGAGGAGGGAAGAGCCCCAGGGGCAGAGAGGTGAGAATGTAGGAGAGCTGAGAGAAAAGAGGGAGAGGAGGGGCAAGAAGCCCCTCTTATAGTGGGCCAGATCTCTGGGGCGGGGCATACCTGGCTATTGCCAGGTAGGTGTGGGGTGGAGCTTAGACAAAACCCCAACACGCAGCCTTCAAGAGCTGCTTCAGAAAGGTTTGAAAAATGAGAATGTGAATAGGAAAATGGATTTTCAAACTCTCCTAGGGAAAAGTAGAAATATAGAGAGGTCATGTTTCCTCTGTGGACCCTACTGGAAATATTCTTAGTACTGTACAGCATCATTCCCTCTCTGTGTATTGTTTTGTCCTTAGTGTACCAATTGTGCGTGTGTCAATTTGTGTCTGTCTTTGTTTGGTTGTTTGAATGATTGTCGTTCTGTGTTTCATGTTGAAAAGAAAAAAATTTGTAAAAATTTCATCTGCTGGTGGTCTATCTCTTAATTTAGCCACAGTTTATAGAGTGGAGGCTGATTTAAACTGAGTCAAACTTGAGTCAAACATGGCTGAAGAAAAAGGCTGCTTCTTAATGGGCCAGCAGCATGAAATCTCAAGACAAGTGGGTTAATGGTTATTTCTCCTATAAAAAAAAAAAAAAAAAAAAAAAAAAAAAACTCTACAATTATGAGTTTGAAGTCAAAATGCTTTTCATTCTCCTGAAATTACAGCTAGAAAAAGGAAAATTTTGTTTGGTTTAAGTTTATGAGATTCAAGTAATTGCTTTATTCTTGTTTCTAATTGGTCTTAATGGTATAAGGTTTTATATATCTTGAAAATAGACTTATAAGTTATTTTGCATGATTTAAAAGATATAATGTTGATAACAAAAGATTAGTTTGAAACTGATAGCTTGGGGTTGTAGTCATCCTAGACAACAACACATGTCATGATTCAACCCAGGAAATACAGGGCCCTAAGATACTTCCAAATTGACCTAATGTTTTATGTGAATCTAAACCTAAAAATAAGACTTGTAAGGAATAAAATTTAAAATTATGTCTCTTTAATAGCTTACATTATCATACATTTGAACATAAAAACTGGCAGACAAACTTTGTAATGTGAAAGTAATGCGCAAAAATGGGTTTTGCTTTCTAAAGTTGTAGTAATGCTCTAATATGGCAAGAGAAAATTAAGAGTTACAATAAGGATTGCCAGTGTGTCATTGGCTGCAGTTTGCAGTCTGGTTGGAGGCTCATGATTCTTGGCACGTTTTATAATTGGGATGATTCAGAATATTTTTAACAGATTCATACATGTGTGATTCAAAATACAGTTCAGATATAGCCTTACCATATGTAAGAAAAAATGTTTTGTCTCTGCTTCAATACAAGAAGCTAGGATTTTAAATATTTCAGTGTATGTTGTTCATACAATTTTATTACAGGCCTTTGCTCTTAACTATGGGCTTTTAAATTTTTTATGTATATGGTTTTCAAAAGTTGTTACAATAAATTAATTGGCTAAAACACTGATTTAAGCTTGCCCCAAAAGGATTTAAGCCTCTGATATTTTCAAATATAAATAGTGAGAGACAAAGCTAAGAAAAAGCTACTATAAACATTTGTCAACAAAGTATGATATGTGTTCACTTCAATTCCTCGACAAAGAGAGCATTAATGTAAAATCAGCTTTTTTCCTCTCCAAATAAAGTTTTTACATGCTTCAATAAAGATATTGGTGTGATAGTAAAATGTTATAAGATAAAATCATAAAGGTATTTAAAAAATATTTTAAGAGCCTGATAAATCATTTGTTCCTTGCTTCAAATAGCAATCAAATTGATTATTATTGATGGTTAACATGTTATATGGCAAGTCTTTTAAGGCAAAATTAATAATTGTTATCCAAAAGATAAATTGTTACAATTTGCTTTTATATTTCTATACATACATCCTATAAGGACTACATCAACTCTGGAAGTAAGGCCCATATAATTAGATGTTTGTTCTTTTGCATTTTCCCCTGCTTCGGCACAGATAATTGACTTGGGAGCTCTAACAGCTATTTTTAAGATCTTAAAAAAATCAAGCTTTTAATAATAGTAAATATAAATAGCTTATGGCTTACAATTGCTTAAAATTGTTCCTGTTTTTGATACTGCTAATTCTTAAAAATTATTTATGCAAATATAATTCAAGTTACAAAAGATATGTTCTTTAAATGACTCTCCTCTGGATATTTGAGAGCAGATCCAGGGGCTAGAGAGATGGCTCAGGCATTAAAGGCTAGGTTCTCAATCATAAAATATAAGAGTTCAAATCCCAACAACCACATGGTGACTCATAACCACCTGTGATGAGATCTAACACCTTCTTCTGATGTGTCTGAAGATAGCTACAATATAATTGTATATAATAAATTAATCTTTAAAATTGCATCTGAACATGACCCCTTAAGACAAGGCACATGAAATTTGTTTCCCAGGCAGACTATATAGAAACAATAGGCCATATAAGCATATTCTTTATATCATCAAAAAATGGCTTAAAAATAATTTTATTTTTTTTGTGCACATCAAATTGTTAAGGCTTGTCCTTGTTGTCCTCAGTTTCTACCTCTACCACATAATGGTGCTAATTCTAGAGGAGTTAATTAATTATTACAGATAAATGATACTCATATTTTTAATTTTAATATATATATGTACATGTGGCTAATGATACTTTTTAGGATTTCTAGTTGCAACTGCTCTAACAACTAAAATGCTATGTTTATTTTGTATAATTACATAGTTATTGCCTATATTATGGTATATGCTTGGTGTTCCAACTTAAATTAAAAGAAACAATGGAACTGGCCATTTAGTGAATAAAAGTTATCAAACATTTGAGATGTCTTTGACAATTTAATTCTTTATTATCCTCAAGGACAATTGTATCCCCTTGCATATCATTTAAATTATGCTTGTATATTTTTAAGAAAATTTTAAAATGTGGATGCCAAGGAACTCCTTACTGAGTATATATGGCATCCTATAACTAGGCATACTGAAGCTTAGGCAAGATGGAAGAATTCACTTATTGGCATATGGCATGATCCTGATCAGGTATGTAATATTTGGGGAAGAAGGTGTGTTTGTGTTTCTTCCACAAAATTCTACAAAATTGTGCTAGGTACCAGAGTGACTGGTGTGGCATGCTAAAGTTAACGTTTACTGTGGGCTTGCTGAATGCCCAGACAATGGTAACAGAAGCGCTATACTGAATATACTCTAATTGTCAAATGTCCCAGATTAAATAAACTGCCTTACTTCAAGCTTTTAGAATTTGTGGGACAGAGAAATTGGAGACTGTTAAACTAACTTAGACAAATTAATTTTAAGGAGAAGTTATAATAACTCTTCTCTTCCCTTCAATGTGATCAGTTGACTCAATCATAGACTGGTTTAGAAACAAATCCAATATTAGAGATTCCAATTATGAAGATGGCTAATATCAGACCAGCTTATCTGACATTCACCAGACAGTCTCTGTTGATTCACAAAGATAGCTCCTCCTCTGTAGAAGTTAGCTTTGGTTTTGGAGAGCTATTAATTTACATGTGAATTAAATACCTTGGGCCTTCCAGAGACAGAGTCAAAGCTGCTTTTCCCTTTTAATCTCTTCCTTTGTGTTTCAAGTAGGTCTCTTTCAGACACATCTCTGTGGCTCTCCAGGATGTTGAGAGAGGTGGGCTGTCAGGGCCAGGCAGTTTATACCTACATGGCATTTGCTTTACCAGTGGATCTCCTGAAAGGAGCCACATAGAACTCAGAACTATTTGGGTCTGCTGGTGAGCAGACCTGGCCACCAGAGAGGTACGAGGTAAAGCACTGCAAGCAAAGGATCATATTTTCTGGCTATGAGTTTCCTGAAAGCACACCTGATTGCATAGAGGTTGACATTGAGAAGCTGTCCTTATAATAATAACAGGAAAGCCTATTACCCCTCCTGTGCAAAAGTCATCATATAATATTTATGGAGAATCGTGGTAAATGCTTTCCCTCTCTGGTTAAATGTCAGATATTTATTCACTGGTTTTTCTTAAAATTTAATGGAAAAGAAGGAATTGCTTCCTCCTTCAGGGTTTGAGCTGTGTTTTAGAACCTCAGTGCTAATCACTAGTTCTCAGCCTTTAAAGTTCCTGGCCCATTGTTCTCCTTAGAACAACACAGTCTCCTGTTTATTTTACCTGCAAGCCCCTAGCTACACCCGAGCTAACCTGGGCAGAGCACTGAAGTCCTTTTGATCTGCTAGACCTACTGTTTCCCGAATTAAGCAGGCTACCAGGTGCTGAGCAGTATGAAACATTGGAGCCAATACCTACAGAGCCTTGGGGAAGGGAGTTGCCCTTAAAAAAATGTATATTGTGAGACCCCAATAATACAACACATCTCGAACAGCAATGTTGTCCTGATGTCATTTCATTCTCGCTGTCCCCCCTCCCATCTATTCTCCGAGTTTCTCTTCCAGGAACCAAGTTCAAAGTAGCTGCTGGTGAGATGCCCCAACTCAATGTTTTTAGACCCCTAAACAACTAGCCCAGAACAGAGTAACTTGTTTTTCTGCTTTCAACTTGAGAAAGATAGCCCACCCTTTTCCAGAAACTAGCTCACCACATTCTCGACACCTCTGATGATTGGCCCAATGTTTAACTATACAATGCCCCAAGGATGTTTGCTCCAGATAATCTCTAACCTTCCTTAAGGCATAAACTATTGCCTGGACTACCTCTTTCTGTACTTCCCCAGTCCCTGCTTGATTTGTCCTCCACCTCTTGCCTTGCGGTTTTTGTCCTCCACCCCTAGCCTTGTGATTTTTCCCCTTTAAATACCCCTGACTTCAGTTGCACAGGTTCCCATCGTCCTCTACCCCTGTGCAGTGTATGACTGTGGACCCCAGAGCTCAGGAATAAAAATCCTCTTTATATTGCAACAAGACCATCTCTCGCGAGTGATTTGGGTGTCGTCTTCCTAGGCATGGGGCGCTGGGGTGCTCTCGGTTTTTTCGGGTCTTACACTGGCAGCTACAATAACACACACACATTGCCAACATTGTGGATTTGGTTTAAGGATTACATTATGTAATTTTGTTTTCCAGAACTGCATGAGAACCTTGTATGTGAAACACTGAGGGTCCCTGCACTCAGCTCCTTCTGCTCGGTAAAAAAAGTTGTCAGCAGCCAATGGCTGGGAAGGGAGACAACAGTGGTGTGAATTTAGGATTTGCCATGAAGAGTACCGAGGAAGAAGCAGAATCATGATGCCATGGAAGAAATAAGATACAGGATTGGGAACTGCAGAAAGGAAAGCATACAATTATGTAAGAACTAGGGAAGAGCAACCTCAGTGTGTCCCCTACTATTGGGCCTGGGGTAACAAAGATAGAGTATAGGTTTTTATATGTAATAATTCAGGAATATTGGAGGGGAGCCATTATCAATGTGGAAAATTGAGAGTAGCATAGCCATTGAGCTGATTAAGGCATATTATATATAGGTTTGTGTCTTTCTATGTCCCTGTCTCTCTGTCTCTGTCTCTCTGTCTCTCTGTCTCTGTCTTTCTCTGTCTCTGCTCTCTCTCTCTCTCTCTCTCTCTCTCTCTCTCTCTCTCTCTCTCTCCCTCTCCCTCTCTCTGTGTGTGAGTGTGTGTGTGTGTGTGTTTCATTCAAGAACTCAGAACATTGGGGTAGTTAACAAGGAACTCACACCACTACACCGTGGGGAGATTAGAGCAGATTAATCATCTACAGCAACAGATGGCATCCAACCTGGAGGCTTGAACTCACTATTAAAAATTAATTGGAGGTTCTCTAATGGAAAACACACTATGAGTTGAAATTAGGATGTAGGAAGAATTGGTTTATTAGAAGAGCTGTAGGGTTTGGCTGAGACAGGTGATTCCTCTCCAAGCCATGTGGGTTTGGAACTACAAAAAAAAGGCATTCTGACTTGGCACACATAATCTGGGGTTTGTGTCTTGAGACACGCACACACCCAGGTCAACCCAGGGAAGTGGGCAGGGGGCTAAGGACTCAGACAGTTGTTCTCTTGTGTTCTGTGCTGCTATAGTTTGACCACAGAGGTTTTAGAAGCCCCTAGTATGCAAAGAGACAGGCTGTTAATAAGATAGCGAGAGAGAGATCATAGAAGCTACTTGCCTCCTATAATCAGATAAATAAAAAAATAGAAACAATTATTAACAAGACTAGATGTAGCTTATAGTGTCTTCTGAATCAGAGAGCAAATCTGTGAGGATGCATAATCAAAGGATTTATATTTAATATGGTTTACTAGATTAGGATTCTAGTTGTTGTACCCAGAAACTGAGTTACTTTTGTTTCTGAACTTAATTTGAATGGTGTTTTCCTTCACTAGTTGATTCAACTGTGTTCCAGAGAAAAAGGTAAAAAAGCATCAAAGTGTGACTTTGCCAGATGTGCACCACACAGGATGTGGAGGTTTTGAACCATGGGGCTGGTGTGGTAGCAACCCACCAGTGGGAACTAAGCAAGATGGGTAGAGAGATTTTGGAGCCCTGAGTCAGAACGTCTCTGTAAGACAAGAACAGGCCACCCAGCCCACCAAGACAGAGAGTAGCTGGGTATAGCAAGGGAAATCGGTGCCTCTTTTTGTTTTTTTGTTTTTTTTTTTTTTTTTTTTTTTTTTTTTTTTTTTTTTTTTTTTTTTTTTGTCTCTAACCTCAAGCTGTATTACAGAGCAGTAGTGATAAAAAAAAAATGCATGGTATCCATTCAGAGACAGGCAGGTAGATCAATGGAATAGAACTGAAGACCCAGAAATTAACCCACACACCTAAGGGAAATTGATATGTCTCAAAGGAGCTAAATGTATCCAATGGAAAACAGACAGCATTTTCAACAAATGGTGCTGGTTCAACTGGCAGTAAGCAAATAGAAGAATGCAAATTGATCCATCCTTATCTTCCCTGTACAAAGCTCAAGTCCAAGTGGGTCAAGGATATCCACATAAAAGCAGATATACTGAAACTGGTAGCATAGAAATTGGAGAAGAACCTTGAACCCATGGACATAGGGAAAATGTTCCTGAATAGAACACCAATGGCTTATGCTTTAAGATCAAGAATAGACAAATTAGACCTCATAAAATTGCAAAAGTTCTGTAAAGCAAAGAACAGTCAATAGGACAGATGGCAACCAAGAGACTGGGATAAGTTCTTTAATAATCCTACATCTGAGGCAGAGATAATATCCAATATATACAAAGAACTCAGGAAGTTAGCCCAATAGAACCACATAATGTTATTAAAAATTGGATACAATGCTAAACAACGAATTATCAACTGAGGTATTCAGAATGGCTAAGACACACCTAAATACATGTTCAACATCCTTAGTCATCAGGGAAAAGCAAGTCAAAACAAGACTGAGAACCCATCTCATACCAGTCAGAATGGCTATGATCAAAAACTCAGGTGACAGCAGATTCTGGCAAGGATGTGGAGAAAGAGGAACACTCCTCCTTTGTTCATTGGATTGCAAGCTGTTACAACCAGTGTAGAAATCTTTCTTGCTGTTTCTTAGATAATTGGACATAGTATTATCTGAAGACCCAGCTATACCCCTCCTGGGCATATACCTAAATGTTTCTCCAACATATAACAAAGAGACATGCTCCACTATGTTCATAGCAGCCATAATTTCCTGAAACTAGAAATAGTCCACTTGTCCTTCAACAAAGAGTGGATACAGAAAATGTGGTGAATTTACACTATGGAAAACTACTCAGTTATTAAATAGAATATATTTATGAAATTCATAGGCAAATGGGTGGAACTAGAAAATATCATCGTGAGAGGGGTAACTTAATCACAAAAGAACACATATGATATGCACTCACTGATAAATTGTTATTAGCCCAAATGCTCTGAGTACCCAACATACAATTCACAGACCACATGAAGCTCTGGAAGAAGGAAGAACAAAGTGTGGATACTTTGGTCCTTCTTAGAAAAGGGATGAAATACCCACAGGAGGATATACAGAGACAAAATATGTAGCAGAGTCTGAAGGGAAGGCAATCCAGAGACTGCACCACCTGGGGAATTTATCAAATATGGAGTAGCCAAACCCAGACACTATAGTGGATGCCAACAAGCACATGCTGACAGGAGCATGATATAGCTTTCTCCTGAGAAGTTCTGTCAGTGTCTGACAAATGCAGAGGTAGATGCTGACATCGAACTCTTGGACTTAGCAAGGGTCCTCAATGGAGGAGTTAGAGAAATGACTGAAGTAGCAGAAGGATTTTGAAGCCCCAAAGGAGGAACAACAATATCACCCAAGCAGACCCTGCACAGTTCCCAGGGACTTAACCACCAAACGAAGAGTACACATGGCGGGACCAATGGCTCCTGCCTCATATGTAGCAGAGGATGGCCCTTTTTGGATTTCAGTGGGAGGAGAGACTCTTGGTCTTTTGAAAGCTCAATGTCCCATTATAGGTGAATGCCAGGTCTAGGAAGCAGGAGTGGGCAGGTTGGTAGGTAGGTGCATACCCCCATAGAAGCCAGGGGAGCGAGGAGGGGATAGGATACTTTCAGAGGGGAAACCAGGAAAGGGGATAATAACATTTGCTATGTATATAAAGAAAATATCTAACAAAAAATTTAAAAAATAGATGAGTGGATAAAGAAAACATAATATAAAAAGACTTGATTTAATTATTTTTAAGAATATGAAGGAGTTATAGCGGTAATTGCTGTGTTTCTATGTATATATGAATAAAGAAATCTAAACCCTTAATGTCAACCGTGGGAAACAAATGCATGGAGATACAGAGAAGTTGTATCTCAACAAATAATAATAAGAAATTAGTGTACATAGAAGAGAGAATGGATGAAAACTGATTTGATTGTTTTAGCGATAGAAAGGAGAGAAATACTTTACAGGAAATTTGAAAAGGTCTATGCCAGGGTATGCAGCTAGATTCTTTGAATGTGGGCGACATGGGAAATGTAGGATTGCTTAATCTGGTATGACAAATTAATAGCCTGGAAATAGGCTTATCCAATAAGTAGTATGGAATTTAATTGATGATAAATATATGAGAAAGGATGTTAATTCAAGTTACATAAAGAGATAGGGGATTTATATACTCAAAGAGAAGTTAATCTCCATAAAAGGGAGAATTTAAGCATGAATAGATGAATAAACAAGTTTAGGCCTTGATCTCACTATTAACAATTAATTATGTAAGAACAAGGCAGGGGATAGTGAAGGAATACTGTCTCAATGGATATTAATGATCTTTTAGATTGATTTGTTATGAGATATTTCAATTATCAAAATGTGGTTGTTTGGTGATTATGATATTAAAAATTCCATGGGAGAGAGGTCAAACTAGAGCAGGCCTGAAGAAAAAGGACAACGCTGAATCAAATTTGAATCAATGTATACCTGTGATGAGTTGGGATAACTGGACTAAGAACATGTTATTTTGGAAGAGGGGCCCTTTATTTGCATTAATAGGACAAAAGAAAATGCTTTGGACCCCTTCTTGTGTGATATGGATCAGATATGACAGGGAAGATCTCCTGTTGTTCTTGGCTACAAAAAAGAAAAAAATTAAGAAAATCAAACAGGACAGGCAATTTGATTTGTTGATTCTTCTACATGACAATAGCCCTGTAGAAGGCTGAGATATAAAAGTGTCTCTTGCCAAACGTCAGCTAAAATTAGATAATAAATGTTTTTATTTATGGAATCCATAAGATGCATCATGCCATCCTTCACACATTAACTCATAAAATGATAGTTGTCTATCACATACTCAAAAAAGGAGAAAAAAATTTATCCTCAACTGATCTGTGCACCTTGCACAATCCATACAAATATTTTAATAGTACTAAAATTTTGGTTTCAAGATTCATATACTTCAGAATGTGCAGATCTGACAAGATTCATCCACAGGGACTCTGAAAAAAAACTACTGTTGTAACTCCCTGCCGCCTGATGCTGTCCAGAGACTTGCTTCCAGAATTGCATTCAGGAATAACTGGTACATCACAGTAGAGGTGGTTCTTACAGGCTTTCAGATAGATCTAGACAAAACGTCAGACAAGCCCAATGCCTTCAAATCCTGCAGAGACTAGATAATGGATGCAAAAGCCAGCTTTCTTTTCTAACCAGTTTTTCAAAAATTTCTACCTCTTCCCACCCTTTAAATTATCACCCCAATTCAGCAATTAGAAGGGATGTAGAGTTGTCATTCTGATTATTTGGATTTGGGTGTCTGGTTGTGGTTATTTATAAATTTATAAATTTAATGGATAATTTTTAAACGTTGATATTCTCAAACAGGGAGGAAATATATAGAGTGATCAACTAAATTTATTCTTAAACAAAGCATTGCAAAGCCATAATCTTATATTGGTAAAAGTCTATATAATTAATGCAAAATTGAAGTTATTATTTCTTATACTATTACAGAATTTATATATTGATACAGATTTAGGCTTTCATTGGTATAAGTTTTTTTTATGTTGATAAGAAATTTGAAATTAATATTATTACTCTTAAATAGGTGATGTATCTGTATAAAACATTTAGGAAAACAAGGCTTAGACCCAGTCCTTTTAATAGTTTCTATTACAAACTCTATAAGATGATTAACTAATGCAAGTTAAGGGCCAGATAGTAAACTCAGGATTATATTAAATTCTGAATTAATTATAATAAGGTGCTTTCTTTTTTTGTATTTGTATCAATTTATTCAGAGTTTCATACACTGTATCATGATCATAGTCAGCTTTGTTTCCAAATTTCCTCAGATCTGCCCACTCCTTTAAGTTATAACATTTTAAAATCCTTCAAGTTTTTTTTTTAATATTTTTTATGTGTGTGTTGCTTAAGCTTTCTCTTTATTTTAAATTTTTTATATTCTTTGTTTACATTCCAAATGCTTTCCCCTTTCCTGGTTCCCCCCTCCCCATATATCCTATAGGCCCTCTTTTCTCCACCCATTGCAGAATCACCCCCCCTCCCATTTCTCTGTCCTGGTACTCCCCTACAATGCTGGACCAAGCCTTTCCAGGACCAGGGCTCTCTCCTTCCTTCTTTATGGGACTCGTTTGATATGCTAATTGTGTCTTGAGTATTCAGAGCTTCTGGGCTAATTAATATCCATTTATCAAAGATTACATTCCATGTGCATTCTTTTGTGATTGGGTTACCTCACTTTGGATGATATTTTCCAGTTCCAACCATTTGCCTAAAAAATCATGAATTCATTGTTTTTAGTTGCTGAGTAGTATTCCATTGTGTAAATATACCACATTTTCTGTATCCATTCCTCCATTAAGGGACACCTGGGTTCTTTCCAGCTTCTGGCTCTTATAAATAGGGCTGCTATGAACATAGTGGAGCATGTGTTCTTATTGCATGCCGGGGAATCCTCTAGGTATATGCCTAGGAGTGGTATCAGAAGTGTCATGCCCAATTTTCGGAGGAACAGCCAGACTGATTTCCAGAGTGGTTGTACCATCTTACAATCCCACCAACAGTGGAGAAATGTTCCTCTTTCTCCGCATGCTCGCTAACAACTGCTGTCTCCTGAGTTTTTAACCTTAGCCATTCTGATTGGTGTGAAGTGAAATTTTAGGGTTATTTTGATTTGCATTTCCCTAATGACTAATGATGTTGAGCATTTCTTAAGCTGCTTCTCAGCCATCCAAAGTTCTTCAGGTGAAAATCCTTTGTTTAACTCTGTACCCCATTTTTAATAGGGTTATTTGGTTCTCTAGGGTCTAACTTCTTGAGTTCTATGTATATATTAGATATTAGCCCTCTCTCAGATGTAGGGTTGGTAAAGATCATTTCCAAATTTGTTGGTTGCCATTTTGTCCTTTTGACAGTGTACTTTGCCTTACAGAAACTTTGTAATTTTATGAGGTCCCATTTGTCAATTCTTGATCTTAGAGCATAAGCTATTGTTGCTCTGTTCAGGAACTTTTCCCCTGTGCCCATGTCCTCAAGGGTCTTCCCCAGTTTCTTTTCTATTAGGGTCAGTGTGTGTGGTTTTATATGGAGGTCCTTGATTCACTTGGACTGGAGCTTAGTACAAGGAGATAAAGATGGATCAATTCGAATTCTTCTGTATGCTGACCTCCAATTGAAACAGCACCATTTGTTAAAAAGGCTATCTTTTTTCCACTGGGTGATTATAGCTCCGTTGTCAAAGATCAATTGACCATAGGTGTGTGGGTTCATTTCTGGGTCTGCAATTCTATTCCATTGATCTACCTGCCTGTCACTGTATCAATACCATGCAGTTTTTAACACTATTGCTTTTGTAGTACTGCTTAAGGTTGGGAATACTGATTCCCCCAGAAGTTCTGTGACAGAGGGCTAATATCCAAGATATAAAAAGAACTCAAGAAGATAGACACCAGAGAGCCAAATAACCATATTAAAAAATGAGGTAGGTAGCTAAACAAAGAATTTTGACTGGAGGAATATCTAATGCCTGTGAAACACCTAAAGAAATGTTCAACATCCATAATCACCAGGGAAATGCAAATCAAAACAACCCTGAGATTTTGCTTCACACCAGTCAGAATGGCTAAGATCAAAAACTCAGGAGAAAATAGGGGCTAGTGAGAAAGAGAAACTCTCCTCCACTGCTGGTGGGGCTGCAAGCTGGCACAACCACTCTGGAAATCAGACTGGCTGTTTCTCAGAAAACTCAGCATAATACTTTTGGAGGACCCAGCTATACCACTTCTGGCTATATACCTAGAGGATTCCCAAGCATGTAATAGGGATACATGTTCCACTATGTTCATAGCAGCACTATTTATAATAGCCAGAAGCTGGAAAGAACCAGATATCCCTCAACAGAGGAATGGATACAGAAAGTGTGGTATATTTATACTATGGAATACTACTCAGCTATTAAAAACAATGAATTCATAAAATTCTTAGGCAAACGGGTGGAACTGGAGAATGTCATCCTGAGTGAGGTGACCCAATCACAAAAAAATACACATGGTATGTACTCACTGATAAGTTGATATTAGCCCAGAAGCTTGGAATACCCAGGAAACCATTCACATATCAAATAATGCCCAAGAAGAAGGAAGAAGAGGCCACTGGTCCTAGAAAAGCTCAGCACAACCGTATAGCGGAATACCAGGATATGGAAGTGGGAATGGGTTGATTGGGGAATAGGGGGAGGGAAAAGCCTTTATGGTACTTTCAGGGAGGTGGGGATACTGGAAAGTTGAAATCATTTGAAATGTAAATTAAAAATATATCAAATAAAAAAATGAAACCTAGGGAAAAATAAATGATCTTTGTCTTTGCATAAAAAATGAAGACTAGATTATACAGAGGCTAGAAACTTTGAGGCCTTGGCCTAGGGATAGTTATAACAGAGAAGGAAGTGCTTTGGGCTCAGCCCAAGTGGTATGTTCATACAGATTGGGTATGACCCTCATCTCATTCTTTTATTTGAGGAAATAAAAATGAAATTTACTTCTGGAATTCATAATTGTTTCTTTTGTAACAGTTAAAAAGTGCACAATTTTTAGCTTAAACAGAAAGTGGGAGGATACAGAGAAATTTTAATCCAGTTAATTGGCTTCTCTGCAAAGAGAAGTCCTGAGTCCTTCTAGCTCTGCTATTTAGCTGTAGTGTAGATTCATTGTGAATTTCAGTATGAGCAGATTACAGACATATTCTTTATATATACCTTTATTCCCATATAGTAAGGTTAGTTTTTAGAAAGAAGCAGCCTTGTTTGAAAATGATATCTAATGGACAGAAAGATAAGTTGATGTTTAAGAGAAAGACTTGAAAGAATGGGTCAGAGATAGAATATGACCAACTCTCAAGAGAACAGACAGGGAGGAGAGTCAACTTAAGTCAATGGGGAGAGAGAGAGAGAAAGAGAAGGGAGGGGGGAGGGAAAGGGAGAACACAATTTTACTGATAAAACTTTACAGAGACAGGTTGCTGATGAGAGAAGGAAACAGAAAATTAGACAAAATTACTAGAATTAGGTTGAGAACAAGCAAAGAAATTAAGTGAGTAGCCAGATTCATTCAGTCATTTTGGAGAGAAGTTTGAGCCAGAACAGCTAAGTTGAACCAACTAGCAAGAATTAAGAAAGAGCTAGAGCTAGTGAACTTATTCAGCAATTGGCCTCCAAAATTGAATTTACACTTGGCATATAAAAGTTGTTTTTAAGCTATTTTCAAGTTGTATTTATTTGTGTGTGAATTTCATGAAGTCATTGTTTTTAATAGTTGAGTAGTACTCCATTTTATAAAAGTACCAAAATTTCTGTATCCATTCCTCTGTTGAGGGACATCTGCATTGTTTCCGACTATCTAGCTACTATAAATAAGGCTGCTATGAACATAGAGGAGCATGTGTCCTTATTATATGTTGGCGCATATTTTGGGTAGATGCCCAGGAGTGGTATAGTTTGGTCTTCAGGTAAAACTATTTCCAATTTTGTGAAGAATCACCAGACTTGATTTCCAGAGTGATTGTACCAGCCTATATTCCCAACAGAGATGGAGGAGTGTCCCTCTCTCCACATACTTGCCAGAATCTGCTGTCACCTGAGATTTTGATCTTAGTCATTCTGACTGTGTAAGGTACAATCTCGTTGTCATTTTGATGTCCCAACCCATGGGACCTAGTTATTCGGGGAGCCGAGGGGAACCCAAGCCTGAAAGAGAGAAAGGACAGGAAAGAAATAGCGAGGCCAAGTGAAAGGGGTGTCATGTCAAAGTCTCTTTAATGAAAAGCAAAATGCCTGGTTTTGAACACTCTATCAGAGGAAGCAGGGAGGAGCTGAGGAGAATGCTAAAAGCACAAAAGGAGGAAAGGTCATCCAGAACGAATGCTGGCTTTGGCATCCAGCAACTTTTCTGGAATGCTGGTTCTGCCTAGACAACCCCAGGTGTTCGGCCAGGATGAGAACCAGTTGATCAGCCTTGTGTGAAGAAGGGGGTGGTTCAGCTGTAAACTGCAAGGTCAGTGAACTCTCAAGATGAGAGCTGTTGAGGGTCTCCGTTTCCCAGAGTTTGGTCTCCAACATATCCCCCTTTTTTCTTTCTTAAAGTTGGGGGGTGGCTATGGAAAGAGGGTCAGTGGAGAGCCTGTTTTAGGCTATGTGGCTTGTTCCCACCTCCAGCACCACAGTAACTAGGACTTTTTAAGTCCTTGTAGGGCAGGGCCTCTGTCTTGGGCTATGTGAGTGGCATCCACTCCTGGCATCACGTCCCACTCCAATGACTTAATCAGGCCGTTGGTGGTCGTGATGAGCACCCAGGTAGTGGACTCAATAATCCTGTCATGGAGTCACCCTGCCGCCAATAGGTGGTATGCATCTGACTCATGGCACCACTATTATTCCTGTCTTTGGCAACTCCACAGCTTATGGCCCTCAGCCACTCTTAGGAGCTGGAGGTCACCCTCCCATCACTGACTCTCCATAGCTTACGGAACCAAGAAGGCTCCATGTCTGCAGCAAGGATGGAGAATTGAATGCCAATAGCTGCTGTCTCCGCTGTCTTTGACTGAACCTTGGATGTCTAGCCAATGGCAGTGGACTGAAACTGGTTTGTTTAAGGCAGAATCGATCTGTGATTTAACAAAATGGTTAATCTGTTAAAAGTCCAGGGGCCAAATGACAAAAGCAACAAAAGATTCACGTGGGGCCCCAAAAGGCTGGAGAGCAAGGTGGAGAGCCAGAGAGAAGTCTCAGCCTCAGCATACTCTGGCAGCTAGCATGTTCCTTTGGCATCCTGCAGAAAAAACATAAACATGCCTTCCTCTCTACACTCAGAGAGATCTCTGGCATTAAAATTTTAAAATTTTTATGGTATAAAGGGATGTGATTCTCCCCTCTTTTATTATAAAAATATTGTTGTAAAGTTCTATGGGCCTGTTCCATAATATCTTGTCTTTGTGAATTATGAGGAATCTCAGTAATATGACTAGTATCAAATTGTTAATAAAATATTTCAAATAACTGACTATAAGAATCAGTTATAATATTTGTCTTAATCTGATTTGGAACATTCAGTATAAACATAACATTTAAAAACAGTTATAACTAGAAAGCTTGAAAGGCTGTCAATAGTCATATGTATATTTTTTATTAATTTTTTTGAATTGCATTTGTGTAAATTATTGTAAAGGTTAAGAATGAGTAGCATTAAAAAAGAAACAATTTCAAGCAATTGTAAGCCATGAGCTATATATATATTATTAATATATAAATCAAAAGTTTGATTTTTAACATTTTAAAAAGAACAGCTACAGCACCCAATTCAATTATCTGTGCTGAAGCAAAGGGACACTCAAAAGAATAAACATATGATTTAATTATATGAGCTTTTCTCCCATAGTAGACGCATTTTATAGGATGCATGTATAAATCTATAACAATATAAACACATGTATAGAGGCAAATTTTTCACAATTTATCTTTTTGATAACAATTATTAATTTTGTCAAAAAAGGCTTGTCATGTAATATATCAACCATCAATGTCTTGTAATAACCAATTTGATTGCTGTTTGAAAGAAGGAACAAACATTTTCTACCTTGAAAACAGAGGTTTAGGTCCTCCCAGGGCAAGCTTAAGATGAGGTTAATATAAGATAAAGCCAATTAATATATCCTAACAACCTTTAAAAATCATTTACATAAAAATTCTAAAAGTCCATAGTTAGGAGCAAAGGCCTGTAACAACATTCCATAAACATTATACACTGAAACATTTAAGATCCTAGTTTCTTGTATTGAAACAGAGACAAAACATTTTTCTCACATAAGGTAAGACTATTAGCCATTCCTTGAGGAAAAAACCTTCTAATGAAATTGCTTTATTGCTTCTTTAAAGTTAGAAGCAAATGCTTTTATAATTATCAGAATGTAAAGCAAACAAACAACCCTTTAAATCTGTAATAATTATGTATGGAGTAGACTGGCCAGATTTCAGTGCTAAGTTCTATGTAGCCTTATTGACCTTTCATAGATTTGAACTGCATTTTAAACCACACCTGAATAGGTCTGTCAAGAATGGGTTTTTTTTTGTTGTTGTTGTTTTTGTTTTTTTAGCCAAACATTCCCTAGGTGGGGCCTGTAAGGCAGAAAAAAATTCTCACAAACTTCCTCCCTAGCTTCCCCTGAGGAAGCTGTAAGCTTTGCATTAACTCAATTTTTTTTTAATCTGTCCTGGGATCCACCTTGAGTCCTTGGCAAGGACATTGTATGTGGTTCCTCAATCATAACCACCTTCTAATCTTAGCCTTATATCTAAGACCAGACCCAAAACCACCTGTCCTGCAAGGACATTTTGAGGATTGAATAACAAAAGGAACCTGTAATTTCAGGATTCCCAGAAAAATTCTACTTGTAGTTTCATAGTAGTCAAGGGAGCCTGTTTGATATCAAATAAATTTCCACTGAGATCTCCTTTTTAATCTTGGAGGGTTACATTTTGCTTCTACCATTGTAGCCAAGAAACTTGTGGAAAAGTGGCAATAGGCCTATAATGTCCACAGCTGTATCAATCTGAAAATTATCTTACTTACAAACTATGTTAAGAATCGTGAGACTTTAACCAGACTGCAAACTGAAAACTGCAGCCAATGACACACTGGCAATTTTTATTGTAACTCAATTTTTCCTTGTAATATTAGAGCACAACTACAACTTTGGAAGCAAATCCCAATTTTAAACAATCTATTTACTTTAAAAAGCAATGGCAAACACATTATTTTTACAGCACAAAGTTTATCTGCCAGATCTTATGTTCAAGTGTACGGCAGTGTAACTTATTAAAGAGACATTATTTTAAATCATATTTCTTATAAGTTCAATCTCCAGTCCAAGATTCACACCAAACACCATGCCAATTTAGAAGCATATTAGAGGCTTGCATTTCCTGGGTTGCATTATGCCACATGTAGCTAGTAAAGACGGCCCTGACACTGAATCACCAGTTTTAAACAAACCTTTTCTTAATAACACTATACCTTTTAAATCATAACCAATTAATTTATAAATCTATAGTCAAGATATGTAAAACCTTATACCATTAAGACCAATTAAAAACAAGAATAAAGGGATTACACGAATTTTATAAGTTAAACCAAAGTTTTCACAAACTTTGAGGCTGGTGGCTTTTTTAAAAGCAGCTTTGTTTTCCAGCTGTGTTTGACTCCTCCTTAAGAATGAGAGGCACCTTAAATTATCTTCCTCTGTGTAAATTGCAGAATGGCAGGACTTCTAGCAGATAAAGCTTTTTTTACCAATTTTTTCTTTTTAACATAAAACATAAAAACAATGATCATTCAGTCATTCAAAACAATGGACAACACAAATTGACACATATATGGAGAGGTTTTGGGACAGCAAGGGAACTTGATGTCCCAAAGAGACCCAAATATCTTAACACGAAAAAAGGAGATCTCCAGTAGGTTTCAGAGAGGAAACAGGATGTCTCCCATTGTCTTCTCCTCCCCCGGAGAGTTTTGAAATAGATTTTAACCATTTTTTTCTTTTTTGATACCATGTCCTACATATGGAAAAAGTGCTTTTCTGAAACCTTCTTTTTCTCTTGTTTAAGATTTAACAAGGGGGAAGGAGGGTGCCTAGGTGAACACATACAGAGACATGTTATAGGATAAAGTTTATTCAGAACAGAGGATGAAAGTTAATGGGGTAGAGGAGACCGAGAAAGGTAGAGAGAGTGTGTAGATAAGTAGAGACTGGCCATGACCATGTGGAGAGAGGTGGGACAGCAATGGGGCCCTGCCTGCTAAATATTTCATTTAATTCTTAACCTACTTTTTGCCCTATCTTTCTTTTTAACTCTAACTCCCCTTTCCCTGAGAGAAGCTTTCAGGTCTCTAATGAAGACCACTTCTTTAGACAATGGCCCATTTCTTATGGGACGGAAATGTAAACATACCAAAGGAAACTTTCTTTCATGAGCGGTAAACGAGCTTCCTCCTAATGACTTCTTTACTGTGGCAGCCTTTTCCTGGGGGATTTCTGTCCAGCGAAGGTCCATACCTCTAGCACCCCATGGGGTGCCACTTGTCTTGACCCACAGGACCTAGTTATTCCGGGAGCTGAGAGAAACCCAAGCCTGAGAGAGAGAAAGGGCAGGAAAGACAGAGCAAGGCCAAGCAAAAGGGATGTCCTGTCAAAGCCTCTTTAATGAAAAGCAAAATGCCTGGTTTTGAACACTCCGTAAGAGGAAGTAGGGAGGGGCTCAGGGGGATGCTAAAAGCACAAAAGGAGGAAAGGCCATCTGGGATGGATGCTGGCTGTGGCATCCAGCAGCTTTTCTGGAATGCTGATTCTGCTTAGACAACCCCAGGTGTTTGGTCAGGATGAGAACCAGTTGATCAGCCTTGTGTGAAGAAGGGGGTGGTTCAGCTGTAAACTGCAAGGTCAGTGAACTCTCAAGGTGAGAGCTGTTGAGGGTCTGGTTTCCCAGAGTTTTGTCTCCAACATTTTGATTTGCATTTCTGTGATGATTAAGTGATGACTCGGGTTGTTAAACATTTTTTAAGTGCTTCTCAGCCTGAGTGAGGTGACAGAGTCTCAGAAATACACACATGATATTTACTCACTGATAAGTGGATATTAGCCAAAAAGAAGCTCATAATACCCACAGTACTACTCACAGACCATATGAAACCCAAGAAATAAGAAAACTGCACCAAAATGTCCATGCTGCTCATAAGCGGGAAGAAGATAATCTCAGGACTTAGAGGGAGAGAAGAATGTTGGAGGGAGAGAGCCAGGGAAGAAAGAAAGGGAGGCATCTCAAACATGGCGGAGATGGGAGACAAGTACAGAGGGTCAGGAATTTGAAAGGATAGTAGCAATGGGGTAATAACTTGGGGTAGCCACTAGAAAGTACCAGATACCAGGGGCCCAAGTGTTTTCCAGGACCCAACAGGGAAGGCATTAGCCAAAATAAACAAGTGGAGATAGAACTTTTAGAGAACTAATCCAGTGAATAGGCATGGTTCCTGATTCAGGGATGGGGACACCCACCCACCACAAAAGTATTAATTCAGAATTCTTCCTTTAAAAAGGAAATGCAGGGATAAAAAATGGAGCAGAGACTAAAGAAAAGATCATCAAGCGACTGCCCCACCTGGCGATTCATCCCATCTGCACACACTAAGCACAGACACTATTGCTGCTACCAAGAAATGCTTTATGACAGGAACCCGGTATAGCTATCTCCTGAGAGGCTCTGTCAGAGCCTTACCAATAAAGAAGCAGACACATGCAGTCAAACATCAGACTGAGCATGAGCACCCCAATGGAGAAGTTATGTAAAGGACTGAGGGAGTTAAAAAGTGTTTATAACCCCTTTGGAAAAGCAATATCAGCCAGACCTCCCAAATCTCCCAGGGACTAATGCAACAACCAAAAAGTACACATGGGCTGATCCATGCCTCCAACTGGATAACTTAGCAGATAATTGCTTGATTGGGCATCACTGAAAAGGGAGCACTTTGGTCCTGTTGAGGCTAGATGGTACAGGGTAGGGGGAATGCTAGTGTATTGAGACAGAAGTGGGAAAGTGGTAGGGGAGCCCACACATAGAGGCAGGGGGAGGGGAGATGCTATAGTGGATTTGTGGAGGGGAAACTTGGAGGCTGGATAGCATTTGAAATGTCAATAAATAAAATTACCAATAGAAAAGAAAAATAATGCTTTTACATCTCTACATTCTGATATTAGAAGTGAGAAGATTTTTCTTTTCTATTAATCTGTCTATATATCCATCTATTCACTTAATATCTATAGATATATGTGTCACCTATCATTTATCTATCAGTCAATCATTTATCTCTGTCTGCCTGACCTTTTGTATGCATATCTATAGATAAATGATAGATAAACAGAGATAGATTAATATTAAAGTTCTGTTCCTCTAGAGAACCCTAAAATAATTGGACACTTGCATGTATTAAATACTTAGAGAGAACCAAGCATATAGTACAAAAATTAAATAACTTGTTTTTTTGCACATTTTTATAAGATAATTTCTTTATATTTCAAACGTTATCCCTTTTCCTGATTTTCCCTCCAAATTCCCACTATCCCCACCCCCTTCCTGCTGCTCTTCAACACATTCACCCCTGCTTCCCAGGCCTTGCATTTACCTACACTATGAGACAGCAAGTCTTCATAGAACTAAGGGTCTTACCTCCCACTGATGTCCAACAAGGTCATACTTTGCTACATATGAGGCTGGTACCATGGGTCCCTCCTTGTGTACTTTTTGGTTGGTGTACTCCGGAGCTCTGAGTGTACTGGCTGATTCATATTGTTGCTCCTCCTATGGGGCTGAAAAACCCTCCAGCTCCTTTGTCCTTTCTCTAGCTCCACTACTAGGGACCCTGTGCCTAGTCCAATGGTTTGCTGTGAGCATCCACCTCTGTATTTGTCAGCCACTGTCAAAGCCTCTCAGGAAACAGCTATATCAGGCTCCTGCCAACAAGCACTTGTTAACATCCACAATAGTTTGTAGGTTTGGTAACTGTATATCGGATGGATCCCCATGTGGGGCAGTCTGTGGATGGCCTTTCCTTTAGTCACTGCTCTACATGTTGTCTCTGTTTCTCCTCCCATGAGTATTTTGTTTCCTCTTCTAAGGAGGACCAAAGTATCCACATTTTGGTTTCCAGTCTTCTTGAGTTTCATGTGGTCTGTCAATTGTACCTTGGGTATTCCAAGCTTCTGGGGTAATATCCACTTATCAATGAGTACATACCATATGTCGTCTTTTGTGATTGGGTTACTAGAAAATATCATCCTGTTATTTTCTAGTTCCATCAATTTGCCTAAACATTTCACGAATTCATTGTTTTTAATAGCTGAGTAGAATTACATTGTGTAAATGTGTCACATTTTCTGTATCTATTACTTTGTTGAGGTAAATCTGCATTTTTTCCAGCTTCTGGCTATTATAAATACAGCAGCTATGAATACAGTGGAACATGTGTCCTTATTACACATTGGAGCATCTTCTGGGTATATGCTAAGGAGGGGTATAGCTGTGTCCTCGGGTTGTCCTATATCAATTTTCTGAGGAATCACCAGACTAATTTCCAGAGTGGTTGTACCAGCTTGCAATACCACCAACATTAGAGGAGTGTTCCTTTCTCCACATCCACGCCAACATGTAATGTCACCAGAGGATATATGGTGAATTTCTCTCCAAATGAAAAATGCCCATTTTCTTTTATGTCAATTTTTACTTATCTCTGTATAATTCTCTGCACCTCTTAATGTTCTGAAGTAATTAATTTTCTGCTTCAAGTAGCCCGAGCTATTCGGACTTATGCTTACTCACAGCCCTAAGGTGGCGGCTGCCGAGAAGAAACTAGAGCCTTCCCCTTGAGCTATCCGTGCGAGAAGATTCCTGATGTTACTGCCAGCGTTAACTCCGGGTGTCCCCACCTGGATGACCTCCTCGCTTCCTGCTTCCATCACTAGGGGTGTCTCTGCCCTTTTCTCCTTTGTTTTGTGTGAAGGTCAATTTCTTCTCTGTAAGCCTTAAAACCCCTTCGTCTCCCTGACATTAAATGAGCCCTTGACACAACCCAGATTGAGTCTGATTTTGTTAGCGTGCTTGGCTTCCCTTTTCTCTTCCCCCCATTGTTGACCCTCAGGTAGTGCCTCATCGAGACCCTGGAATAACTGGACCTGCTGGACAGGTCATTCATGAAATAATTTGAGTATCAATACTAGCACATTTTTGAAAGCCTGGTATAATTCTGCTCTAAAACCATCTGAACTTGCACTGTTTTTGATTGGGAGATACTAAATAACAGCTTCTATTTCCTTTGGCTATAGGTCTGTTCAGATTGATCTTTATTCAACTGTAGCAAATTGTATCTATTGAAAAATTGTTCTTGTCTTTTCTTTTGTTTTTGGTTTTTATTTTCTATGTTTGTGGAGCACAGGTTTTTGAAGTGAAACATAATGATTCTTTGGATTTTCTCATTGTCTGTTGTTATATCTGCCTTTTCATTTCTAATTCTCTCTCTTCCTTTTAGTTAGATGAGAAAAAAAAGATTTGTCTATCCTATTGATTTTCTCAAAGAACAAAATATTTGTTATAATATCTGTCTTATTTTCTTTGTTTTTATTTTATTGATTTTAGTCTTCAGTTTGATTATTTCCTGCTGTCTACCCATCTTTGGTGTATTTCCTTCTGTTCTAGAGCTTTCTGACATGTTGTTAATCAGTAAGTGTGAGATCTCTACAATTTCTTATGAGGACACTCAGAACTATGAACTTTCATCTTAGCTCTGTTTTCATTGTACCCCCATTGACTTCGAATTTTGTGCATTCTTTATCATTGAATTCTAGAGAATCTTTGATTCCTATTTCATGTTTATTTCTCTCTCACTATCCTAGGGTTGGAAGCTGATGGCTTCTGGAACCTTAAAATTTTCTTGTTCTAGAGCTTTCTTTTTTTTTTTTTTTTTTTTGGGATTTGATTTTTTCGAGACAGGGTTTCTCTGTATAGCCCTGGCTGTCCTGGAACTCACTCTGTAGACCAGGCTGGCCTCGAACTCAGAAATCCGCCTGCCTCTGCCTCCCAGAGTGCTGGGATTACAGGCGTGCGCCACCACCGCCCGGCTCGTTCTAGAGCTTTCTGACATGGTTATTTTGTGGTTAAATATGCCTACTTCTGATGATTAATACCTGTGTTTTAACAGTGGGGTATTTGGTAAGGAAGTATTTCCATCCCTGCTCAGTGTGAAAATTTCATTAAACTCTTGTAGCCAGAGAAATTCATATTTACAAGAAAAAGTACTAACTTCAAATGGAGGCTTTAGTCATTATTTCTAAGAGAGAGAAAATGGGGAAACTACTTTCTGTTGTTTTTCTTTATTCTTAAACTTTCTCAAGATACATGATGACATGGTACTCCAAGCTTCTATTTTATAAAATGTCTTAGCACATTCAGAACATTAATACAAGTCAATAAATCAAATAAGGAATATCAGGAAGAATGTTTACATGCAAGTCCATTATGATTGGTTTTCTAATTATACATTCATTAGCTGCTAGTAATTCCATAAATTCATTACAAGTTTAAAATAATAATTTTTATGTCAAAGGGCCAATCATTTGCCTAGTCTCTCATTAGTTTTGAAATTTTGTAGAGAAGAATCCAGTCAGTATTTTATCTTTCATCCTTACCTCTACAATTGTCCATTCCCAGTTCATAAATATAGTTATCAGATAATGGTTTCACATCTATCCTAGACGGAATGGTTCCTCTGTTTGTAAATTTGTTTTAAGCTTGCTTTTTATCCTAGTGCAATTCGTCTGTGACACATCTAGTTTTACAGAACTTCAATTGCAGCTTTTCAATAGAGGACTCAAAATTATTTTTGTAATGTTGCATTCTACATAAATCAAGTAATAAGAAATAAATAATTTTTTTACATAACATTACTATAAGAATACATGTTTCTTGATCTGAGGATAACCTGCCTAATAGGATGGGCTAATGTCAGGGATAATTATACTCTCTAATAATTATAGGAAAGGTCTAATCCTAAAATGGAATCTCTGAAGGCCTTGCAATTCAGACATCCATCACAGCTGTGCAAAATGATGGGCTATCTTCAGAAAGTCACTCATTACTATTTCTCTCTCCTAGACAGCTTTTTTTATTCTTTGTTGTTTCTATTTCCATTTTCTGGTCTTGAACAGTTTTATTCAGTTCCTTCACCTGTTTCATTGTGCATGCCTCTACTTCTTTAAGGGATTTATTCATTTCTTCTTTAAAGACCTCTATCATTTCTATAAGATTGGATTTAAGATCATTTTCTTCTGTTTCACCTGTGATGGAATAGCCAGGGCTTTCTACAGTAGGGTATCTGGGGCTACATGGAGCCATATTTTGCAAATTGTTGTTGATTGTTGCCACGGTGGCCCAGTGAAAGTCTGAAAAAATGATATTTTACAGACAGAGGCAAAAGAAAAAAATTTCTCCTGGGAATAATGGACCTCCACGTATATTTAGAAGCAGATAAATCTCACTTGGCAATTTCTTAAACTCTCCTATTTCCTTATAGCTGAGACATGGCTTAACCAAGCAAATATAGATATATAAGTATCCATCTTATAGCAAATAATTCAGCTTTGCTTCAACCATTTATGTTATTACCGTAGAAAAAGGCATTCCAGAAATTCCAGTCATAGGTTCTAGTCAACTACCTTTCAGGGCAGGTGACATTCCAAATAATAGCCCAGACTAAGGGTATTTACATCTGAAAAATCTTAGGAGGTCCCTGTTATAAAAATGAGTATTGGACAAGATAGAATTTACATTTGAGTCAGCTCCCTAGCCACCTTCCCCCACAAGTTAATCTAGTTCTGCCTATTAAGTCTTGATTTTGCTTGCAGACAGGCTATCTCACGCCCTCCTGAATAGCATGGAATGTTTATGAGGAACTGGCCTTTAGTTACAGGCCTCACATATGGAAATCTGGACAAAAGCAGGATTTCTTGGCTTATCCAGGTGTGATTCAGGATGCAGTTTATACTTATACTCAGGAAGACTCGATTGAGAGGCAGACAGAGAGACAGTAGATACTTTTGATTTACAGAGAGGCAGTAGATTCTCTCTGAGAGAGAGAGAGACACTCGGAAGAGAAATGAGTTAGTTAATCCATCAAGCTGCAGCCAGTTAGCTTTACCAGGCTGGAGGCTAGAGATTGCTACCAGAGCTAATCATTAGAGCTCATCGCCCAGGGCCTCTGATGGCCCTGGACTTGGGGCCTACAATGGCCACAAGCATGGCACAGAGAAGATTATAACCGGCAGACTAGGCAAAAGGACCCTTAAAAGACAGCACATGCCAGACAGCTTCTCAAGTTCTATAATGCCACCATTTTCACCAGGAGGCTAGGCACGAGAAACATCCTTCTTCAGCTTCCAGGCTGGCACGACATCGAGACCAAGATGAAGAAGCAGTTTAGCCACATGGGCCCTGGACTTTGGGTAAACACCCTGTATTGTCTGAGAAAGCCTAGATAGGCTTTTATAGATGTATATGATGCTTAATTCAAGATGATAACTTGACTGGACTTTGAGAGATACCCAAGAAATACACTCAGATTTCAAACCATCTCTGTGGTCATGTCAGTTTGTCATGTTTCTGCCAGGCCTGTGTCTCCCTTTTGGGAGCCAGAGAGCTTGGCTCAACGACCCCAGCTGAGCTGTTTGCACAGGTTTCTTGAGAGCAAAACATCCCGTGGCTTAGCTTGATTCCTACCTTCCTTACCGGTGTGGTACGGATTTCCCAGGTGCCTGACCTATGAGTATAATTGATTTTTCCTGTTCCCTTCCCTGGATTCTAGTATATATATATTGCTGGTTTCTCAGTAAGGAAAGGGGGGCATTCTCCTTGCAGAATTACCTGTGTCTGTGTTTTTTTAATCCCCTGGGAATAAACTGCTGGAAGAAGATCTTCCTGCATTGTGTTATTCCTTGCTGGCGAGGGTGGTCGCGACATCTTCCTGGACCAAGGAACCCCAGTTACTCCCTCAGCAGACCCAAGCAGCCTGTAACAGATTGTGTACACATATTGTCTTCTAGGCACCTGAATTTTCAGGTTATTGTAGGTTTAGATACTGATTTCTAGATATGTAATTGTCAAATGCATGTTTGGTTTTTTTGGATGTGTTAATTTCCATGGTTTCTGTTTCCTCTAGGTCTGCTGCCTTTTATGCCCTGGGGTTCTGGTGACCAGAGAATCTTCAGGTAGAGCAGGGTGTCTTTGCTGGGCATGTGACCTCTCTGGTTTTTTGTTGTCAACATATCTTCTGAGTTCCTTAGAAACAGCAGCCACCAAAGAAATCAGAGATCTGCTTAAGTTGTGAGAAGGGATATGGAGCACAGGGTATTGGTTGCACTTTATGGTTGTTCAAAATTCTTGAAGGGGAGTTGGTGAGGTGTTTTTTTTTTTTTTTAATAATTTCAGTGAATATGTTAATGAAAAGGTGGGTAGAAATTATTGTGTGGAAAAAATGCCACAGAACATGAAAAACACATGATGAAGATTTATATTTATGCCTTGTTTATGAGTCTTCCAGTCTTATTTCTGTTACTATAATAAAATGCTATATACAAATCACCTTAGGGAGAAAGGTTTAATTTGACTGGCAATTAGAAGTCAAAATCCACCATTGTATGAAAGTTACAGAGGTAGCTGGTCACATATCTGCAATCAGAAGGATAGAGAAATAACTATATTCTTGTATGTTCTTGCTACTTAGCAGCTTTTTTACATTCACAGAGAGTCCAGGACACAATAAAATGTGTCAACTATATTTAGGGTGGATATTCCTGCATCAACTAATAATCAAGAGATTCTCACAAACACGCTCACTGGTCAGTCTTATCCACACAATTTTCATTGCTTTCTCAGGTGTTTCAAGTTTGTGTCAAGATGACAAATAAAAGTAACCACCAAGGTCCTACATGGAGATCAGCAGAGAGGGTGACTCTCCGCCGCCATCTTTCCTGCCTGCCAGGGCAGAAAAACAGTACCGGGTACTGAGATATCCTGATTTTAAGATCTCTGGGGGCACAAACTGCCAGGGGTCTGCCTGTGTCCAGGACAGGAGCACATAGGCAATTCTTCTTCCAGCCAGCCTATCGTGGGGCCTGTGTCCTATGTGGAGATCAGCAGAGGGAGTGACTCTCTGCTGCTATCTTTGCTCCATGACAGAGCAGTCAGGGAGCACCTGGTTCACTGATACAACCCAAGTATAACATTACTTGCGGCAAGACTCAGCATAGTTCCAATGGCAAAAAAAGATGAAGACAGTGCATCACCAATCTGGGCCAGAGGAAACCCAGGCATTCAGTGTTGCTGAAATAGCCTTAAAGGTCCAAAGGAGGTTGACACAACAGCCAGTAACAATAAGACCATCTAACAGCAGTGAGAACTAGATGGCTAAAGGCAAATGTAGGGACATTACAAAAAGAAACCAAGGCATTTGGCAGCATCTGAACTGAATTCTCCAGCAATAGTAAGTCCTGAATCCCCCAAAACACCAGAAAAACAAGAGTTGGATTTAAAATCACTGGTTATGATGCTGTTAGAGCAACACATGAAGGATATAAATAAATCTCTTAAAGAAATTCGGGAGAAAAATGATCAAAAGCTAGAAGCCCTTACAAGGGAAACACAAAAATCACTTAAAGAAATTCAGGAGAATATGGGTCAAAAGATAGTAGCCAATAAGAAGGAAATGCAAAAATCACTTAAAGAAATAAAGGAGAACTTTGGTCAACAAGCAGAAGTCATGAAAGATGAAACACAAAAATTTCTCAAAGAATTACAGGAAAACACAAACAAGCAAGGGAAGGAACTGAGCAAAAATGTCCAGGATATAAAAACAGAAGTAGAAAAAACTAAGAATTTGCAAAGGGAGACAACTTTGGAGATAGAAAACCTTGGGAAGAAATCAGGGGCCTTAGATGCAAATATCAACAACAGAATACAGAGATAGAAGAAAGAATCTCAGATGCCGAAGATACCATAGAAACCATGGACTCAACAGTTAAACAAAATGCAAAATGCAAAAAGCTTGTAACCCAAAACATCCAGGAAATCCAAGAGACAATGAGAAATCCAAACCTAAGGATTATAGATATAGATGAGAGTGAAGATTTACAACTTAAAGGACCAGCAAATGTCTTTAACAAAATTATGGAAGAAAACTTCCCTAACCTAAAGAGAGAGATTCCCATGAATATACAAGAAGCCTATAGAACTCCAAACAGACT
Organism: Apodemus sylvaticus; assembly: GCF_947179515.1. Taxonomy (NCBI): domain Eukaryota; kingdom Metazoa; phylum Chordata; class Mammalia; order Rodentia; family Muridae; genus Apodemus; species Apodemus sylvaticus. The sequence continues at coordinate 82,688,717 of NC_067495.1, read as the reverse complement.
GGACCAGAATAGAAATACCTCCTGTCACATCATAATCAAACCCCAAATGTACTAAACAAAGAAAGAATACTAAAGGCAGTAAGAGAAAAAGGGCAAGTAACATATAAAGGAAGACCTATCAGAATTACAACAGACTTCTTACCAGAAACCATGAAAGCTAGAAGATCCTGGGCAGAGCTCATGCAGACTCTAAGAGAGCACAAATGCCAGCCAAGACTACTATACACAGTGAAACTCTCAGTCACTATAGATGGAGAAACCAAGATATTCCATGACAAAACCAAATTTACACATTTATCTTTCCACAAACACAGCTGTACAAAGGATAATAAGAGGAAAACACCAATACAAGGAGGGAAACTATACCCCCGAAAAAAGCAGGATAATAGCCCTCTTTCATTAAACCCAAAAGAAGATAACCACACAAGTATAAAATTAACATCAAAAATGATAGGAAGCAATAATCACTATTCCTTAATATTTCTTAACATCAAAAGACTCAATTCCCCAATAAAAAGATATAGAATAACAGACTGGATATGTAAACAGGACCCTACATTTTGCTGCATACATGAAACACACCTCAGTGTCAAAGACAAAAACCACCTTAGAGTAAAAGGCTGGAAGAAAATGCTACAAGCAAATGGTCTCAATAAACAAGCCGGAGTTGCCATTCTAATATCAGATAAAATTGACTTTCAACATATTGTCATCAAAAGAGACATGGAAGGACACTTCTTGGTGGTCAAAGGAAAAATCCAATAAGAAGATCTCTCAATGCTGAACATATATACTCCAAATGCAAGGGCACCCTAATTCATAAAAGAAACTTCACTAAAGCTCAAAGCACACATTGCACCTAACACAATAATTGTGGGTGACATCAACACTCCACTCTCCTCAATGGACAGATCAGGAAAACAGAAACTAAACAGGGAGACAGTGAAACTAATTGAAGCTTTGGACCAATTGGATTTAACATATATATATATATATATACTTATATATATATATATAAAACTTTTCAACCCCAAGCAAAAGAATATACCTTTTTCTCAGCAAGTCATGGTACTGTCTCCAAAATCGATCATATAGTTGGTCACAAGACAGACCTCAACAAATATAAGATCAAAATAATCCCATGCCTCCTATCAGATCACTATGGAGTAAAAGTGGTCTTTAATAACAACAAAAACAGAAAGCCCACATACACATGGGAAACTGAACAATACTCAATGATACCTTGGTCAAGAAAGAAATAAAGAAATCAAAGACTATTTAGAATTTAATGAAAATGAAGGCACAACATACACAAATTTATGGGACACAATCAAAACAGTGCTAAGAGGAAAACTCATAGCTTTGAGTGCCTCCAAAAAGAAATTCGAGAGAGCATACACTAGAAGCTTAATGGAATAACTGAAAGTCCTGGAACAAAAAGAAGCTAATTCACCCCGGAGGAGAAGAAGACAGGAAATCATCAAATTCAAGACTGAAATCAATCAAGTAGAAATTAAGGGAACCATACAAAGAATCAACAAAACCAGGAGTTGGTTCTGTGAAAAAAATCAACAAGATAGATAAACTCTTAGACAAAGGGCACAGAGACAGTATCTAAATTAACAAAATTAGAAATAAAAAGGGAGATATAACAACAGAAACTGTGGAAATTCAAAAAATTATCAGATCCTACTACAAAAGCCTTTACTCGACACAACTGGAGAACCTGGAGGAAATGGACAATTTCTTAGGCAGATACCAAATACCAAAATTAAATCAGGATCAAATAGATCATCTAAACAGACCCATAACCCCTAAAGAAATAGAAGGGGTCATGGAAAGCCTTCCAGCCAAAACAAACACAGGACCAGATGGTTTTAGTGTGGAATTCTATCAGACCTTCAAAGAAGACTTAACACCAACGCTCTTCAAACTATTCCATCAAAATGAAACAGAAGGAAGACTACACAACTTATTCTATGAAGTGACAATTACAATGATACCAAGACCACACAAATATCCAACAAAGAAAGAGAATTTCAGGTCAAAATCCCTTATGAATATCGATGCAAAAATACTCAATAAAATTCTTGCCAACCGAATCCAAGAACATATCAAAATGATCCACCATGATCAAGTTGGTGTCATCCCAGGAATACAGGGATGGTTCAATATAAGGAAATCCATCAATGCTATCCACTACATAAACAAACTCAAAGAAAAAAAAAAAAACACATGATCATTTCATTAGATGCTAAAAAAGCATTTGAAAAAAATTCAACATGCTTTCATGCAAAAAGTCTTGGAAAGAATATGAATTCAAGGCCCATATCTAAATATAGTAAAAGCAATATATTGCAAACCTGTAGCCAACATCACACTAAATGGAGAGAAACTTGAAGCAATCCCACTAAAATCAGGGACTAGACAAGGCTGCCACTCTCTCCATGCCTTTTCAATATAGTTCTTGAAGTCCTAACTAGAGCAATTAGACAACATAAGGAGGTCTAAGGGATCCAAATTGGAAAGGAAGAAGTCAAGCTATCACTATTTGCAGATGATATGATAGTATACATAAGTGACCCCAAAAACTACCAGAGAACTCCTAAAGCTGATAAACAACTTCAGCAAGTGGCTGGGTACAAAATCAACTCAAGCAAATAAGTAACATTTCTATACTCAAAGGATAAGAAAACTGAGAAAGAAATTAGGGAAATGACACTATTTACAATAGCCACAAACAGAATAAAATATCTTGGGGTGACTCTAACCTATATGACAAGAACTTTATAGTCACCTATGGGGTCACTATAAAGACCTATATGGACAAGGACTTCAGATCTTTGAAGAAGGAAATCAAAAAAGGCCTCAGAAAATGGAAAAATCTTCCATGCTCATAGATTGGCAGGATTAATATAGTTAAAATGGCCATCTTGTCAAAAGCAATCTACAGATTCAATGCAATCTCCATCAAAATCCCAACTCAGTTCATAGAGTTAGAAATAGAAATTCTTTAATTCATCTGGAATAACAAAAAAACCTAGGATAGATAAAACTATTCTCAACAGTAAAAGAACTTCTGGGGGAATCAGTATCCCAGACCTCAAACATTACTACAGAGCAATAGTGATAAAAACTGCATGGTATTTGTACAATGACAGGCAAGTGGATCAATGGAATAGAATTGAAGACCCAGAAATGAACCCACACCCTATGGTCACTTGATCTTCAACAAAGGAGCTGAAAACATTCAGTGGGAAAAAGATAGCCTTTTCAACAAATGGTGCTGGTTCAATTGGAGGTCAGCATGCAGAAGAATGTGAATTGATCCATTCTTATTTCCTTGTACTAAGCTTAATTCCAAGTGGATCAAGGACCTCCACATAAAACCTGACACACTGAAACTAATAGAAAAGAAACTGGGGAAGATCTTTGAGGAAATTGGCACAGGGGAAAAGTTCCTGAACAGAGCACCAATAGCTTATGCTCTAAGATTAAGAATTGACAATGGGACCTCAGAAAATTACAAAGTTTCTGTAAGGCAAAGGACACTGTCAAAAGGACAAAATGTCAACCAACAGATTGGGAAAGGATCTTCACCAACCCTAAATCTGACAGAGGGCTAATATCTAATATATATAAAGAAATCAAGAAGGTAGAACCCAGAGAACCAAATAACGCTATTAAAATGTTGGGTAAGTGTCGCGACCACCCCCTTACCAGCAAGGAATTACGCAATGCAGGAAGATCTTCTTCAAGCAGTTTATTCCCAGGGGGATTAAAAAACACACAGACACAGGTCATTCTGCAAGGAGAATGCCCCCCCCCCTCTCTTTTACTGAGAAACCAGATATATATACTAGAGGCCAGGGAAGGGAACAGGAAAAATCAATTATAGTCATAGGTCAGGCACCTGGGAAGTCCCTACCACACCGGGCAGGAAGGCAGGAATCAAGCTAAGCCACGGGATGTTTTGCTCTCAAGAAACCTGTGCAAACAGCTCAGCTGGGGGGCGTTGAGCCAAGCTCTCTGGTTCCCAACAGCTCCCCCTTTAATTTTTTTAACTTTTTAACAATGAAGAGCATCTGTCTTAGGACACCTTCTGTCCAACTCCCATTACCCGTCTCTGGGAATCTCTGCCATTCCCAGAGCCCCTGTCTTAGGTTGGTGTGGACTGCAATGGAGTTGCCCATCATAGACTAACTATTCTTGATACAGGCTGAGCCAAATTTGAGCAGATGTATTATCCTGTGCCTAAGCACTTGTTCAATTACTGCTCTGGACTGGTTTTGTTGTTTGCACATACAGTTTAGCAGGAACAATCCCAATGTGGCAGCTCTACAAGCCAAAAACCCCAGTGCCATAGACCCAGACCTTCAGAGAATCTCCTTTCATTATTTAGAGGCATAGACACAATTCCAGGAACCCTTCAACCACAGCAGCATCTTCATACTCTCAGTAGTTTGTCAGTACACACAATCTGCTAGAACAATTCAATTTCTTCTTGTCTTCTTTCTGTTCATTAAAGACTTCGAACTACAGAAGAATGAGACTAAAACACATGGTTTAGTATTCATGGAAACATTGCAAAGCACTCTGTTCTACTTTTAATTTAACTGCAGTCTTCCCCGTAGTTCTTTTAATCTCAAACATCTGATCCTTAACCTTTGTACCCAATAGAAGAAATAGCCATCAGCCTACTTGCTCTAAAACTTGAGAAGCTGCTGGCCCTTTTTAAAAGCAGCTTTTCTTTAGCTATGCTTGACTCCTAGCCAAATGCAGGGCAGCTTAAATCAGCCTCTGCTGTGTAAACTGAGACTGGATCAAGAGATGGACCTCCAGCAGATAAAGTTTTTACCAATTAACTTTGTTCCATTTACCCGGGAACTTTATAGTCTCTCAATACCTAGAACTTTACTATGTCCCATTTACCCAGAACTTTATATAGTCTCTCAATACCGAGAACTTTACTTTGTTGCATTTACCCAGGAACTTTATAGTCTCTCAATACCGAGAACTTTACTTTGTCCCATTTAACCGGGAACTTTATAGTCTCTCAATACTGAGAACTTTACTTTGTCCCACTTACCCGGGAACTTACCAGCGCACTACCCTGACTGCAAAAAGTTCTGAGCTGTTCCTTTAAGAGGAGAGGTCAGTGTCCTAACTTCTTCTGACTGACTTCTGACTTCTCCCCTCTTCTTCTTCTGACTGCAAGAAGTTCTGATCCTCGAACCCCCAAACGAGGAGAGTTCCCGGGTTTCAGCACCAGTTGTCGTGACCACCCCCTTACCAGCAATGAATGACGCAACGCAGGAAGATCTTCTTCAAGCAGTTTATTCACAGGGGGATTAAAAACACACAGACACAGGTAATTCTGCAAGGAGAATGCGCCCCACTTTCCTTACTGAGAAACCAGCAATATATATACTAGAGGCCAGGGAATGGAACCGGAAAAATCAATTATAGTCATAGGTCAGGCACCTGGGAAGTCCCTACCACACCAGGCAGGAAGGCAGGAATCAAGCTAAGTCACGGGATGTTTTGCTCTCAAGAAACCTGTGCAAACAGCTCAGCTGGGGGGCATTGAGCCAAGCTCTTTGGTTCCCAACAGGTAAGGAGCTAAACAAAGAATTTCACCAGAAGAACTTCAGATGGCTGAGAAGCAACTTAAGAGATGTTCAACATCATTAGTCATTAGGGAAATGCAAATCAAAACAACCCTGAGATTTCACCTCACACCAGTCAGAATGGCTAAGTTCAAAAACTCAGGAGATAGCAGGTGTTGGTGAGGATGTGGAGAACGAGGAATACTCTTCCACTGCTGGTGGGATTGCAAGATGGTACAACCACTTTGGAAATCAGTCTGGTGGTTCCTCAAAAATGTGGGCATGACACTTCAGGAGGACCCTGCTGTACCAATCCTGGGCATATACCCAGAGGATTCCCCAGCATGCAATAAGGACACATGCTCCACTATGTTCATAGCAGCCCTATTTGTAGTAGCCAGAAGCTGGAAAGAACCCAGGTGTCCATCAAAGGAGGAATGGATTTAAAAAATGTGGTATATTACACAATGGAGTACTATTCATCCATCAGAAACAATGAATTCATGAAATTCTTTTATGACAAATGGTTGGAGCTGGAGAGAATCATACTAAGTGAGGTAACTCAGTCTTAAAAGATCAATCATGGCATGCACTCACTGATAAGTGGATATTAGCCTTGAAACGTGGAATACCCAGGACATAATCCACATATTAAATGATGTCCAAGAGGAACGGAGGAATGGTGCCTGGTTCTGGAAAGACACAGTGCAGCAGTATAAGGGAATACCAGAACAGGGAAGTAGGAAGGGGTGGATGGGGGAATAGGGGGAGGGAAGAGGGCTTATGGGACTTTTGGGGAGTGGGGAGCCAGAAAAGGGAAATCATTTGAAATGTAAATAAAAATATATTGAATAAATGAATAAAAAAGAAATACATTCATTTTAGTTTCCTTTACTCTCGAAAATTAATGTGAATTATACTTACACCAAATACTCGTAAAAGGTACAGTATCAGAAAAACAAACAAGCAAAAAAAAAAACAAAACAAAACAAAACAAAAGTAACCACCATGACAGACAATAAAGAAAAATATTAACAGAAGATCTGAAAAACAAAATATGAATGCTCTTTGGTTTCTTTGGATGAGAATGGCCTCAGTTGGCTTAAATATTTGCGTACTTGATCCCATGTTACTGGAAATGGTTAGGAATGGTTAGTTGATATGACCTTGTTGAAGAAGTTGTGTCACTGGGGGTGAGATTTGAGGCTTAAAATCCTTTACCATTCCTGGTTGGTTAGAATACCTTCTCTGCCTTGTCATTGTTATTCCAATTTGTATCCTCTCAGCTACTGCCACAAAACCATGCATACCTACTTGCTGTTAACCCTTTCTACTGTGATGACTATGGATTTAAACCACTGAAACCAAATGTAAACTCCTAATAAACTCTTTATTTGTATGTTGCATTTGCCACAGTGTCTTATTATGACAGCAGAAAAGTAAAAAACACACTCTAATGTGTTTTTGTGTCTTTTGTGTTTTGTGAAATATGTTTTCTTTAGTAAAATGAGTTTCATGGATTAATATGCTGAATTGTACTACAGAACTTCAAACTTCATTTTTTTTTTTTTTTTTTTTTTTTTTTTTTTGGTTTTTCGAGACATAGTTTCTCCATGTAGTCCTGGCTGTCCTGGAACTCACTATGTAGACCAGCTTGGACTTGAACTCAGAAATCTGCCTGCCTCTTCCTCCCAAGTGCTGTGATTAATGTCATGCACTACCACTGCCTGTAGATTCTTGGGTGTTTTCTGTATTAACATGCGTTTAGTAGCAACCAGAATATATAGACAGAGTTCCCTAATATTTATAAAATTTGTATTACATTTCATTTACTAAGGTGTATGTGACAAATGAGTATTGTACATGTTTTATATGTTGAAATAATGGTGAACTGATTACTACAGCTAAAGTATCATCCATTACTTGATATAGGTATGGTAATTTTTAATGAGCTTTAAGATTATTGGCAATTAACTCACTGTATATGTATATGATAATATATCAACTATAACAAATACAAAATCCATTAGTTCCTGAGAACTTATTTTTATTATATTCAGTGTAGCAATATTTTTATGTATAAATCCTAGGAGCAGGTTCCTGTTACGTGCTTCAATGATTTACATTCCCTTATGAAAGACATACACAGAGACTTAATATTTTGATATGCTTTAAACAGTATAGCAGTTGGGCCACTTTCTTACCTCCATATAGTTAATCTCCCTACCACTGATAATCCAGGTTATTACATACGAAGTTCTATATACTACCTTGGATTCTCTGGAAGCAGAGAAATGCCAAATTAGGTCACTCTCTGTCAGCAACTTCACATGCTATTTTTGTCTTCTTTTCCTCCACTCTTCTAGGGTGTGGCATGTCACCTCTACTTCTTCCAGAATGATGTATCTCCTTCTTCCTCTGTCCTATCTCTCTTAAATCCCGGAACCTTAAAATCCCTACCTCTCTCTGCCCTACCCTGCCATTGCCTGCTGAAACTTTGTTTACCAATCAGAACAAACTCAGAGCAGAGTCCCTCAGTGTCATCTATGCAGACAATCCTGCATGCAACTTTTGGGACCAAATAACATTATGATACAAGCAGCAGTAGACCAAATCCACTAAAATTCAGTTTATAATTTTTATGAAGGTCATTGAAATTTATTAATCTTAAATTTGTTATAAGTTGAGTGACTTATTTTTTTGCCAAAAATTAGTCAAGTTGGATATCTAATATCATGTGAGTAGCTTTGAATTCACAGGAAAGAGCAAAGTATAAAGAAAGATGAATGGAAAATAAATAACTGAGGCAACAAGACAAAACTGAATCCATATTTATTGGTGAGTAAAATCTAGAGCCAGTCTAGTCAGTGTTGCAAAACTTTAAAGATTCATAAATTGGCAACAGCAAATGCTTCTGGAAATAGGAAAAATAAAAAATATAAAGAAGGTAGTTGGAAATTTCTCCTCAGAAACTAGAATTTCTAATCAAATATTTCATCTCACAAATGAAGTGTTGCATTGGGGCATTTTAGAATGCATTCTAATCACTTCTTGGCCTTTTGGCTAAAATCAAGTGTATAACACATTCTACTTGGAGACTACAGTGATAATTTGTAATTTTTATTTCCTTCCCTCACATGACTATATCTATATTAAGCTTCTTAGAGCCAAGAACTCTTGGGAAAAAATGTACATACATAATATTAGTCTCTAGAAGTTAGCCAGTTAAAGAACAAAGTCAAAATAACACCAATGGTAAATCTTAGAAAGCAACACAGTAAACTCAGAGTTTTCCCATAAATACAAATGTGATTTAAAACAATTCCACCCTTTATTATGAACAATAAACATAATTGCCAGAATTTAACCTTTAAAAATATCACATGGAAAAATACAACTTAGATGGAAACAGAACACCTCAAGCATAAGAAAATTCATTACACATACACACACACACACAAACATACACAGACACTCACCAAAAACATTTAGTTTAGTCTGAGCCAAACTCCTACAGTTTGAATCAGTTACAAAGACATTTTTGTCACATAGATTCCCTATTAAAGAAGAGGCAATCCATTACACCATTTGCCACTTCTCTGCATGCAACAACCTGAATCTATCTTGAGATGTGTTTTGTTTTTTCCTTAGAGATTGAGCTACAAGAGAGTTTCAAAAATCATAGAAATCATAATTCTGAGTCTCTGGAGTAAACTTGTGTAGAAAGTTTGAATAAAATAATCTATAAATTAGAAGAGCAAATGTGTCACAGACTTTGTGGATTTACGTGTAGACTAAGGAAGACCTGGTGGTTGTTAGTTCTATCCTCAGTGGAGAAATGATACTACTAGATGACATTTTATTGCTCGGGACAGTACTGCAAGCAATAAAGCCAAGTATTCTCCAACAGATACCAAAGAAATTCAATTACACATAAGGTAGTATTCTGAAATTAAAATCTGATATATTGGATAATCTGGAATAAACTGAAAATTTTATAGCTATATATTACCTACATGTTTAAATGAAGAGGTTATAAGGAAACCAACATAACAACTCATGTTTTGGAAGTGTGAGAGTATCATCACAGGAAAAATAATAAAGCCCAGGACTAGGTGGATTTAGCACTGTGTTCTACCAGAGTAGAAGATTTCCTTTGTAAATATAATTGAATTTATGTTTCTCTTAATATACATTCCTGTCTGTGGCTGTATATGTCATGTCATCAAGGTGCTAGTCATAGGACAACTTGGCAGAAGCTGGTTCTCTCCTTCTACAAGTTGTTTCCAGGTTTGCAAACTTAGTGGACAAACAATTCTCACTGCATTGAAAAGCCATCACCATAATCAAACTAGCTCTATATCAGAGATATACATTCATAATCATAATTTACCATACATTAAACAATATAAAAGATCATATTTGCATATCTAAGGGCAAAAATTGTATCAACGCTTATATATATATTTCTGATATCCACATTTTGAATAACAGAGTAGTTTTCCATTGTATAAATGTACCACATTTTCTATATCTATTTTTTGGTTGAGAGACATCTGGGTTGTTTACAACATTTGGCTATTATAATTAAGGATGATGTGAACACAGTGGAGCAGGCTTAGTAATGACATGGTAGAGCATTTTTGGGTATTTGCCCAGAAGTTGTATATCTGTGTTTTTATATAGAATTATTGCCAACTTTGTGAGGAAATGCCAGATTGTTGCCCAGAGTGTTTGGACTACTTTGACATCCCACCAGCATTGGGGAAGTGTTCCTCAGGAATGCTAGATGGATAAGTGGGAGAACACCTCTTTAGAGAAGTGAGGAGTGGGGAGTAGGATCCTCTGGTAGGGGTTACTGTGAAGGTGACATTTGAAAAGTAAATAAATAAAATAGTTAATAAAATGGAATCATTTGGCATGATTCAAAACAAGAGCACAATAGAAATTTGATTTAGGAAGATAAATTTATTTTCAGAGGTTTTAGGGCTATAGTAGTATGGTAGACAGTGTTCTTTAGAGAAAAAATGAAATATGTGTGTGTGTGTGTGTGTGTGTGTGTGTGTGTGAAGAGATTTATATACTGTGGTCCAGTCCTGGTATTTAAAAATAGCTATCCATGGACAGCAAGTCAAAGAATCCAATAGATTTTTCTTTCCACAGGGCTAAATTTTTCAGTTGTTCCTCAATATATGTTGGAATCTCAAAGAAATATACGCTGAAACCAGCAAAGGAACAAACATGCCAATAAGAATGAGGGCAAGAAGTCAAAGAATAAAGCACTTCTAAGTACTTTACATATGCTACAATAGAAGATGTGACCCAGATTTAGGATAGGTTTTTAGACCTCAAATGAGCCAATGAACCGAAAAACACTCATAGGTATGTCCAATGATTTTCACTTTCAGTTTATTTCATATTTGGTAAAGTTACCAACTAAGACTAGCCATCACAAAGATAGAAGTCATGGAAGTAATAAGTTATGCCTGACCACCCATCTTCAATATAACAAGTTAAGAGATGAGTTATGGGCACCAGGGAACAGGGAGACTCTACAGCCTTCTGTGCATAGCCTGCCAGGAGAAAGTGATCTCCCAGCAGTGCTTTCACTCCTGAGCACAGAGGTGAGAGCTCCATCTTCTCTCTGGAGGGGACCAGCTGGGAGCACACAGGGCATAGGATCAGTGGAGCAGCTGGGACTGATGTCTTCCCGCTGCCATTTGCACCAGGGAGCCAGGAAACTCCACATCCATCTGTGCATAGACTGCCAGGAGAGAGAGAGATCTCCCAGCAGTGCTTTCAGTTTTGAGCTCAGAGGAAGAACATAGGTTTACAGACCCACAGAAGGAACAAACTCCAGCCAGAGACAACAATACCAACTAACACCAGAGACAACAATACCAACTATCACCAGAGACAACCAGATGGTAAAAGGCAAGCATGAGAACCCTACCAACAGAAACCAAGGCCACATGACAACATCAGAACCCAGTTCTCCTACCAGCAATTCCCAGATATTCCAACACAGTGGAAAAGCAAGAGTTGGATTTAAAATCATATTTCATGATGGTGATAGAGGGCTTCAAGAAAGACTTAAATAACTCCCTTAAAGAAATACAGGAGAACATCAGTCAACAGATAAAAGCCCTTAAAGAAGATACACAAAAATCCCTTAAAAAAAATACAGGAGATCATGGGTCAACAGGCAGAATCCCTTAAAGAACAAACACAAAAATCCCTTAAAAAATTATAAGAAAACACAAACAATTAAGTGAAGAAACTGAACAAAACCATCTAGGATCTAAAAGTGGAAGTAGAAACAATAAAGAAATCACAAAGTGAGACATCTCTGGAGATAGAAAACCTTGGAAAGAATTCAGGAGTCATAGATTCAAGCATCAACAACAGAATACAAGAAATAGAAGAAAGAACCTCAGATGCTGAAGATACCATAGGAAACATTGACACAAAAGTCAAAGAAAATGAAAAATTCATAAAGCTGTTAACCCAAAACATCCAGGAACTCTAGGACACAATGAGAAGACCAAACCTAAGAATTATAGGTACAGACAAGAGTGAGGATTTACATCTTAAAGGCTCAGTAAATATCTTCAACAAAATTGTAGAAGAAAACTTCCCTAACCTAGAGAAAGAGATGCCCATGAACATAAAAGAAGCGTTCAGAACTCCAAACAGACTGAACCAGAACAGAAACTTCTCCCGGCACATAATAATCAAAACACCATATTCACTAAACAAAGTAAGAATAATAAAAGCAGTAAGGGAAAAGGGGCAAGTAACCTATACAGTCAGACCTATCAGTATTACACCAGACTTCTCACCAGAGACAATGAAAGCTAGAAGATCCTGGGCAGACCTCATACAGACCCTAAGAGAACACAAATGCCAGCCCAGGCTTCTATACCCAGCAAAACTCTCAATCATCATAGATGGAGAAACCAAGATATTCCATGATAAAACCAAATTTACACAGTATCTGTCCACAAATCTAGCCAAACAAAGGATAATTGATGGAAAATGCCAACACAAGGAGGGAAAGGACACCCTAGAAAAAGCAAGAAAGTAATCTTCTTCCAACAAGGCCCCTTGTTCTGGAAAGACTCAGTGTAGCAGTATAGGGCAAAACCAGAACAGGAAAGTGGGAAGGGGTGGGTGAAAAAACAGGGGGAGCGAAGGGTGCTTATTGGACTTTTGGGGAGTGGGGGGCCAGAAAAGGGGAAATAATTTGAAATGTAAATAAAAAATATATCGAATAAAAAGAAACTAAAAAAAAAATTTCAAAAAAAGCCATACAAATAACATGAAAAATAAAAGGAAGCAACAATCATTGTTCCTTAACAACAATGGACTCAATTCCCCAATAAAAAGACATAGACTAAGGAAATATTTCTCATGTAAATCATCAATTTTATCAGAAAATGTTTGTAATTTACCTTTTAACTAATTTTGTAATGTTTTTTATGTCTACCATTTTATCTGCATTATTTTTCATGATAATCTTCAATTTTAATATGCCTTTCTATATATTTCCTCTATTATATCAGAAATGTTTTCAATGTAAATTTGTGATTTTATCACAAATGTTCCTCATTCCACCTTCAATTAATTTAGAAAGAAATTTTATATCTAACATCTTATATATAAAATTTTCCATGAAATAGTCAAATTTAACGTGTTTGTCTATATATTTTTTGAATTTTATCAGAAATATTTCTGTGTAAATCTTCAATTTTATCTGAAAATATTTATAATTCCACATTTAGTCAACATAGAATTATCTTTATGCCTATCATTTATCTGTATAAATTCGATGATAATCTTTAGTTTTAACATGTTTATCTATATATTTCTTCAATTTTATCAGAAATACTTCCATGTAAATCTTCAAGTTTATCAGAAAATGTTTATAATTCCACTTTCAATCAACTTTCGAATACTATTATGCCTACCATTATATATATATATATATAATTTTATATATATAATTTTATATATATATATATATAATTTTCCATGATAATCTTCAATTCTAACATGCATTTCTACTTTTTTCTACAATTATATCAGAAATATTTTCCATGTAAATCTTCAATTCTATCATAAATTTTTTTATTCCATATTTCAATTAAATTAGCAATGTTTTATATATTTACCACTTTACTCTTTAATTTTCCATGAAAATTGTCAATTTTAATGTGTTTATCTGAAATATTTTCCATGTAAATCTTTAATTTTATAATAAAGCATATTTACTTCCCTTTTCAATAAAAATATATAAATAAAAATAAATAAAAAATAACAGAAAAAAGAAATACAAAAAAGAGATGAGTTATAAAAATTAGACAAAAAATCTTTATTCAGTAATGGTATATTGGGAAGAGAAACAAGGAAATAGGTATCACTAACCACATCTTACAATTCAAAAACAATGTTTACTTTTAAATAGAAGGTGGGGTATTTATGAATAACTGAGCAGTTCTGTTCAAATTATGCTCTTGCCCATCAGTGCAATGGTGCTTCAGCTCATGTTCTACAGGGAATGTTGTCAAATTTGTGTGAAATTTTTTTCCTCAGAAGCAATTTATGCCTCTAGCTTGCACCAGGGTTTCAGCCTTATTGGGATTTAAATATAAAATGCCCTGATTACACACATATATTTAAAAAATTGGTCTCCAACTGGTGACACTGCTTCAGAACGTTATGGAATATTTAGGAATGGCTTTTTACCAACATTTCACATGTAGTTCTACAGTGAATATTAGCAACACATGCAATGAAGTGAAAACATGTGTCCAGAGTGGAAGGAAAACTAAGAAAGATAATGCTGCAGCCAAAGCACCTAGTTTTTTAAAGGCAACAACTATAAAATGCATTAGTGACTTTAAAGCAAAGGTTATTGTTTTGCCATAAAATAGATGGCAAGATGCTCAGAGAGCACAACCTAAACAATCAAAGGATCCCACTTGTGAAAAGTGAGCCAAAGAAGTTTCATGCTTACCTAGAGCAATTACCTAGGAAAATATTACTTTTGTTTTATTTTATTTTTCCAGCTTCAGAAACAAAAGAGAGTCTTCTGCAACCATAGTTCCAGGGTATAAAGATCCATACTGATCTGGAGAAGAACTTAAACATGCCACTCATGCAATAAATGATTAATAATGGCTATTACCAACATTCATACAAAGTCCATATAAAGCATGAACTAAGCAAGACTGATAGGCTCATACATTATTTTTCAGTGTCAGAAATTCACTGTGGCTAGGCCAAGAAATGTGTGGCAGGATTGGTGTTTTTGGGAGAAGTGTTTGAAATGCAATTTCTTGAATCTGTAGAAGTCAAGTCCAGGTTGCAATGGAGATCCAAAGATATTAGAGGTGATAGAGAAATCAGACCTCTGCCAAATTAGTATGAATACAAATAGAAGAATAAAACACACACACACATATGCATGCACACACACACACACACACACAGAGGTGTGGGGAATGGAGGAAGAGAGATATATTGGAATGTCAAGGATTAGATCCATCTAAATTCTTTGAAACTGAAGCCTCAGAGAAGGACATGACAGTATAGGAC
Organism: Apodemus sylvaticus; assembly: GCF_947179515.1. Classification (NCBI taxonomy): domain Eukaryota; kingdom Metazoa; phylum Chordata; class Mammalia; order Rodentia; family Muridae; genus Apodemus; species Apodemus sylvaticus. The sequence goes on along the minus strand of NC_067495.1, from coordinate 82,673,508 downwards.
TAGATGTTTATATTACTTGATTTTGAATTCACCTTGGTCTAATGATTCTTCACTATTTCTCTATTTTCCCTTTTTGGTAGAAAATTTATATTCTGTACCATTGTGTATTAGAATTATGATTTTTTTTTTACCAAAGATACACTTAAAATATTATTTTTATTCTCAGAATAAATGTGATATTTTGGACCCGTTTTTATGGATGGCTGAATAGTGAGGATGCAATATAATCATCATACTTTCCCTATTACCACCATGCCCTTACCTCTTCCACAGTCTTCTCCACCATGAAGGGATTTATCCCACTGGGAAGGGAACGATATGAGACAAAAAAAAAAAAAAAAAAAAAAAAAAAAGAAATAGCTTTCTGCTTTATCTTATCTTTCAAGGTATTTTTTTCACACAACAATCCCAACAATAGCAAATAGAAGCATTGCTGTCCTCGCAGCATGAGATTCCTGAGACAATCCAACTCTTCATTTTTTATTTGCTTTTAAGAAATGGTTTCTGTAGGTTGCCCTTACTGTCCTGGAACTCACACTATGGACCAGGCTGGTCTAAACCTCAGAGATTCACTTGTATCAGACTGAATCCTAATGTGTTCACCATACCTAGCTGAAAATGGTTTTATCTCTTTCGTTTTATTTCTTTTAATTGCATTTTTTCTTTATTCACATTCCAAATGTTATCCCTTTTCCTTGTTTTCAAGGTTGATCATTTCAGTAGTTTGATCAATGAAGAGAAAGGTGGATGTATCTTTCTTTATTCTTGCTCCTAAAAATAGAGTTATAGTAGATTAACACAATCATGACTGAGTGTAAGAAATCATTAATCATTCATACAACATCTGAGAAAAACCACAGATTATTTCCTCTAAAACCTGGAATGAGACAAGAATGTCTATTCTGTTGGATCTTAGTTAATATAATGCTTAAAATAATGAGAGAAGGGAAAGAAATAAAAGTGATATAAATAGAAAAAGAAGAAGGTAAATAACCTATTTTACAAATTTGCCTGTAATGACAACTACAAAAAAGCACCATGGGAATTGTTTATCACATAAAAATTTCCAGCAAAATGACAAGGAAACAATGTTATCATAGAAATATCAATTTCTTTTCTTTTCTGGTGATGAAATTAGGAAAATCATTCAATCCCAATAGCTTCATGAAGCTACAAATTACTTAACCATGTATATGAAAGACTTCATTAAAGAAAAAAATACATTGAAGAAGACACTAAATGTGAAAAATCTTCATCAAAAGAATTAATATTGTGGAGATGTTTATATTCCTGAGCACAATCTGCAGAATTCAAGCAATTCCCATAACAATTCCAATGACATTACTCTCAGAATGATAAAATACACACTTTAAGAAGCATTTAAGCTCATTACAAAATGGAAGTCATAAAATGTTTACATGTATGAGAATAAATGATTTCTGATAATTCAGCATACCTACAATAACAAAAATAATGACAAAACATGATACAACCACAAAGCAAATATGTAATGACAAAATAAAATTAATGTAATGTAATGACAATGTAATGACAAAAATAAATTAATATAGCTATATACTGTCATTTCATTCTAGGCACTGCCCAAACACTTAGGTTGTAGTAGATAAACCCCATTCAACTAACCTTTCTTTGTAAACAGGGTACCACATTTAAAAGAATGAAACTGAATTATCTGTTTCTTACTCTGTACAAAAGGTCAATGCTAACGTAAACAACTTGTTGATTAAAATACTTTAAAACAGGACCACAGGTAACACATTTGTAAACTGGACTCTAATATCTCAAGAAGAAACAAATGTAAGAAGTAGATACAATTATATCAATTTAAGGTTTTACATAGCAAAGGAATTAGCTGCCAGAGCACAGAGGTAACATACAGAGTAGGAGAAAATTTTGTCAGGTTTCTATATGACAAATATGAATGATGAAGTGTCCAAAGAATGCAAATAATAAACACAAAATGCTCTAAGATCAAGAATTGACAAATGGGACCTCATAAAATTACAAAGTTTCTGTAAGGCAATGGACACTGTTAAAAGGACAAAACGGCAACCATCAAATGGGGAAAGGACATTCACCAACCCTACATTTGATAGAGGGCTAATATCCAATATATACAAAGAACTCAAGAAGTTAGACCCCAGGGAACCAAATAACCCTATTAAAAATGGAGTACAGATCTAAACAAAGAATTTTCACCTGAAGAAATTCGGATGGCTGAGAGGCACCTTAAGAAGTTCTCAACATCATTAGTCATTAGGGAAATACAAATCAAAACAACCCTGAGATTTCACCTTACACCAGTCAGAATGACTAAGGTCAAAAACTCAGGAGACAGCAGGTGATGGAGAGGATGTGGAGAAAGAGGAACACTCCTCCACTGCTGGTGGGGCTGTAAGATGGTACAACCACTTTGGAAATCAGTCTGGCGGTTCCTCAGAAAACTGGACATGCCACTTTGGGAGGACCCTGCTATACCTCTCCTGGGCATTATACCCAAAGGATTCCACAGCATGCAATAAAGACACATGCTCTACTATGTTCATAGCAGCCTTATTTATAATAGCCAGAAGCTGGAAAGAACCCAGATGTCCCTCCAAGGAGGAATGGATACAGAAAATGTGGTATATTTACAAATGGAATACTACTCAGCAATTAGAAACAATGAATTTACAAATTTTTTAGGCAAATGGATGGAACTGGAAAATATCATCCTAAGTGAGGCAACCCAATCACAAAAGAATACACATGGAATGCAATCTCTGATAAGTGGATATTAATTAGCCCAGAAGCTCTGAATACCCAAGGCACAAGTTGCATAACAAATGACTCCCATGAAGAAGTATGGAGAGGGTCCTGATCCTGGAAAGGATCGATCTAGCATTGGAGGGGAATATAAGGACAGAGAAAAAGGAGGGAGGTGATAGGAGAATGGATGGAGAGAAGAAGGTTTATGGGACATATGGGGAGGGGGTATCTGGGAAAGGGGAAATCATTTGGAATGTAAATGAAGAATATAGAAAATAAAAATATTTTAAAAAACACACAATAATTATCCAAAAAAAGTTTCATATGAATTGAACAGGCAGCTCTAAGACGTGCACTGGATTACAAACACATTAAAGTAGGTAATTACTTAGCCATCAGGAAATTTCAAATTACAGTACACAGAATGACTATCATTAAGACAGTAAGGAGCAGCAAATCCTGTATTTCTGGACTGAGAAAGACAAATTATACATGTCCACTCTCATAAGCAGGTGCAGCTTTGAATCATTGGACAAATGTGTGCAATTATAAGTAGAAATAGTACCAATAGTCAAATAATTAGTAATGATGTGGGCTGGAGGACTGGAGAAATGGCTCAGTGGTGCTCTGATAGGGACCCTCGTTCAGTTGCCAGTGCCCACATGGCAGCAAGCATCTATCTGTGACTCAAGTTCCAGAGGAAATATTACTCTTTTCTCCTTCATAGTCATTATATACACTAGGGATACAGACATGTGTGCTGGCAAAACACTCATATACATACAAACAAACTAAATTAAGTTTTAGAAAAATTAAACAGTAAAGTATCCAAGGAGGGATTTGAAGGTAGATGTTAAAGATCCCACATGGTATGAAAGAGGAAAGGGGTTAATAGAGCAGAAAATAGAGGTATAGATGGGAGGGCTGAGTAGAAGAGTCTGGGAAAGAGTAATACTAATGACTTTTGAACTGGTTATAAGGAAATCTACTGCTGTAGAAGCTTCAGAAAAAAACATCCATCTATACATATAGAAGAGTAGGGGGGGGAGCTCTCTATCTGAGACAATGGTGAGTGGAGATGAAGTGATAGAATCTTGTAGAGGGGACCAAGAAGGGAAGAAATATTTGGAATGTAAATAAATGAAACAACCAAAATTTTAGATGTAGTTAACACTTACCTCACACTGATAACAATGCTTATCAAAGAAAAAGCCTGCTGCCAGACATATGGTATATTTTTGTGATTTTTGCCAGTGGTTATCCTATAGGTCTCCCAAACATTATAAGATATTATTGCTGTTGTTTTGGGTTATCACTTAGAACTTCAAGATAAAGTTTTTTTCTAAAGACACCACTTACCTGAGTCATATGATATAAAGAAAAATAACTAACCTGAGAGCTTTATTTTTATTGGCCTGCATTTTGCCAAAAGATTTAAATTCCACCATCATGGGAAAAAAGCAGTCAATAATGTTTAAACAAATTTAAGGTCCATTTACAAAAATAAAAATTCATGCCTAGCACTTTGAGCTGAGACAGGAATCTGTGGCAAAGTTGGTCATATGTCATATATGAGTACTTATGGCTATTAATCTACTAAACAAATGGATATAGAATTAACCTGACTTCTAAGTGACTCTAGGCATCTCAAACCTCATCAAAGTAGCTTGTTTTTCGAGTAGACAGCAATGAATAAAGATACCTACAACTGGTCAACATGAAGAGAACAGTGAACTGTGGAATGCTTAGCCCTAATAGAAGGTCTATTTCTTACCTATTCTCAAGCATCAGGTATTTTGCAGATGAGGGCTCAAAGGTGATAAGAGACAGAAGTAGTGCATGACTGCAGATTACACACACACACACACACACACACACACACACACAATGTCAGGGCAGTTGAATACATGAAATCATATTGGCTGTGACCTGTGACTATGTACAAGATTTCATAGAACAATGCCTTAAAAAATAAGATCCAAATATCAACAACAGAATTCAAGAGATGGAAAGAATAATCTTAGGTGTGGAAGATACAATAGAACATTTGTTACATGGGTTAAAAAATAGGCCAAGTGTAAAAGGTTTCTAACCAAAAACATCCAGTAAATTTGAGACACCATGAAAAGAGTAAACTTAAGAAAAAATAGGAATAGAAGAGGCAAAATATTCCAAGTACAAAGGTCAGAGAACATTTTTAATGGGATCATAGAAGAAAACGTCCCTAACCTAATGAAAGAAATGGTCATAAATATACAAGAGGGCTACCGAACTCCAAATAGATTTCTCCAGAAAAGAAAATTCCCCCACTATGTAATGATTAAAATACAGATGTGCAGAACAAAGAAAGAATACCAAAAGCTTTAAGGCAAAAATCCAAATTAGATATAAATGCAGACTTCTCAGAATAAAACCTGACTTTACAATAAAGTCTCTAAAAGGCAGAAGATCCTGGAAAGAAGACTAGAAGATCCTGTAAGATCATAGATGCCAGCCCAGACTGAAATACCAAGCAAAACTCTCAATTACTGTAGATAGAGAAATCAAGATATTCCATGATAAAATCAAATTTAAACAATAAACAATATTCTTCTTTTAATTCAGCCCTACAAGGAGAAGTCGAACACAACTAGTTCAATTATAAAAAAAACCTAATTAATCATCTCAAAACTAACCAAAGAGAATTAAAACATACATAGCAACTAAAAGCTTCAACAACAATGTACCAGGCACTAACACTTATTGGTGATTAATATATCTCAACATCAATGGGCACAATTCCTCAATAAAAAGACATAGGCTAACAGACTGGATATATAAAAGGGATCCATAATTTTGCCACATACCAAAATCACATCTCAGCAACAAAGGTAGATACTACATCAGAGTAAAGGGCTGGAAAAAAAGCTTTCCAAAGAAGCAGTCCTCAAAAATAAGATGAAGTAGTCACTTTAATATATAATCAACTAGACTTTTCAATCACAAATAACCAAAAGTGATGGGGAAGGAAACTTCATACTTATCAAAGAAAAAATCCAGCAAGACGAAGTATCAATTCTGAATATCTATGCTCCAAATGCAAGGACACCCACATTTGTAAATGAAATATTAGTAAAGCACAATACACACATTGAATTCCACTCAACAATACTGGGATGCTTAAACATTCCACTTTCACCAATGGATAGATCATTGAAAGAGAACCAAATGAAGACACAATGGAAATAACCAAACAGATGAAGCAAATGGATATCTACAGAACATTTCACCCCAAAACAAAGGAATATACCTTCTTTTCTGCACATCATAGAATCTTCTTCAAAATTGACCAAATAATCAGACACAAAACAAATATCAACAGATAAAAAAATGGAAATAACCCCTTACATTTTATCAGATCACCTTGGACAAAGAATGGACTTCAACAGGAGAAACAGCTGAAATCCCATGTACTTATGGAAACTGAACAACTCAATGAAAATATGGTCAAGGGAGGCATAAAGAAAGAAACTAAAGATTTTCTTTAATTTAATAAAAATTAAAGGCACAAACTGACAGGTCACAAGGAAAGCAATTCTAGTAGAAAAATTCATAGGACTAACAAAGTACCTTCATGAAGAAATTGGAGAGGTCCTATACTAGCAACTTAACAACAAATTTGAAAATTCAAGAATAAAAAAGTAAACACACACAAGAGCAGCAAACTGCAGGAAATAGCAAACTTGGCACAGTAATCAAACAACTAGAAATAAAAAGAACCTACCAAAGTATAAATCAAACCAGAGCTGATTTGGGGGGAAAATTAAAAAGATAGACAAACGCATAGCCAAACTAGCTAAAAGTCATAGAGACAGTATGCTAATTTATAAAATCTGAAATGAATTGTAAAGGAAAACAAAAAAATAACAACAGAAAATGAGGAGTTTTATAAAAAAATTTAAGTCTTACTCCAAAATAATTATCCTTGACAAAACTAGCAAATCTAGATGAAAAGGATGATTTTATAGACAGATACCATGTAACAAATTTAATACAAAATCAGGTGAAATATCTGAACAGTCCTATAGGCCCTAAGGGAATAGAAGCAATTATTAGAAATCTCCCAATTAAAATGAGCCAAGGGTCACATAGTTATTGTGAAGAATTCTACTAGGTCTTCAAAAAAGAGCTAAAGCCAATACTCCTAAAATTATTCTACAAAATATAAATGCAAAGAGAACACCCCAATTCATTCTATGAAGTCACAATTAACCGGACAATGAAACCACACAAATATTCAAAAAAGAGAGTTTCAGTCAAAATCCATTTTTGAATATTGATAGAAAAATGGTCAATAAATGACTGCAAATCTCATCAAAGAAAACATTAAAAAATTATTAACCCGGGTCAAATAGGCTTGTTCCAGGGCATGTCGGGATGGATCAATATACAATAAATCATCAATACAATCTACTATATAAAAAATTCAAAGGAAAATAAATCACATGTTAACATTAGATGCAGAAAAAACATTGGATAAAATCTAACAACCCTTCATGAATATCTTGGAGAAATCAGGAATTCAAATTACATAAACATAATCAAAGTAATATACAGTTAGCCAATAGCCAACATTACATTAAAGGAGAGAAACTTGAATCAAGCCAATTCAAAGGAGGAATAGTACAAGACTGACCATTCTCACTGTATCTATTCACTAAAGTACTTGAAGTTTTAACTAGAATAATAACACAATGAAAGAAGATCAAGGGGATAAAAAATGGAAGGGAAGAAATCGAAGAATCACTAATTGTGGATATTATGATAGTATACATAAGGGACCCCTCAACTTCTATCAGAGAACTCCTACAGCTGATAAACAATTTTAGGAAATTGGCTGGGTATAAAATTAACTCATATAAATCAGTAGCCATCCTTTTTAGAAATGAAAAATGGGATAAGAAATACATTAGGGAAGCAATACCATTCGCAAACTCAACAAATAATATAAAATATTTTGGCATATCTCTAACTAAGCAAGTGAAAAATCTGTATGATAAGAATTTCACATCACTGAAGAATCAATTTGAAGAAGATCTCAGAAGATTGAAAGACCACCCATGCTCATGGATTGGTAGGATTAAAATAGTGAAAATGTCTATCTTAACAATATCAATCTTTAGATTCAATACAATGCACATCAAAATTCCAAAATATTAGCGTAATTGTGGCTTCATAGAAGGAATTGGGTAGTGTTCCTTCTCTTTCTATTTTGTGGAATAGTTTGAAGAGTATTGGTGTTAGGTCTTCTTTGAAGGTCAGACAGAATTCTGCACTGAAGCCATCTTGTCCTGTGCTTTTTTGTTTTTTCGGTTGGAAGGCTTTCTATGACCCCTTCTATTTCTTTAGGGGTTATGGGACTATTTAGATGATCTATTTTGTCCTGATTTAATTTTGGTATTTGGTGTCTGTCTAAGAAATTATCCATTTCCTTCAGATTCTCCAGTTGTGTTGAATATAGGCTTTTGTAGTAGGATCTGATGATTTTTTTGAATTTCCTTAGTTTCTGTTGTTATATCCACTTTTCATTTCTAATTTTGTTAATTTGAATACTTTCTCTCTGCCCTTTGGTCAGTCTGGCTAAGGGTCTATCTATCTTGTTGATTTTCTCAAAAAACCCAGCTCCTTGATTCGTTGATTCTTTGTATGGTTCTCTTTGTTTCCACTTGACTGTTTCAACCCTGAGTTTGATGATTTCCTGTCTTCTACTCCTCCTGGGTGAATTGGCTTGTTTTTGTTCCAGGGCTTTCAGGTGTGTAGTTAAGCTGCTAGTGTATGCACTCTCCATTTTCTTTTTGAAGGCACTCATGGCTATGAGTTTTCCTCTTAGCACTGCTTTCATTGTGTCCCAGAGATTTGGGTATGTTGTACCTTCATTTTCATTAAATTCTAAAAAGTCTCTGATTTCTTCCTTTATTTCTTCTTTGGCCAAGGTGTCATTGAGTAGATTATTGTTCAACATCCATGTGTATGTGGGCTTTCTGTTGTTTTTGTTGCCATTGAAGACCACTCTTACTCCATAGTGACCATTGGAGGCATGGGATTAGTTCGATCTTCTTATATTTGTTGAGGTCTGTCTTGTGACCAATTATGTGGTCGATTTTTGGAGAAGGTACCATGAGGTCCTGATAAGAAGGCTGAGAAAGGAATTAGGTAACTGACACCCTTCACAATAGCCACAAACAGTATAAAGTACCTTGGGGTGACTTTTACCAAACATGTGAAAGATCTGTATGACAAGAACTTCAAGACTCTGAAGAAGGAAATGGAAGAAGACCTCAAAAAATGGAAAAACCTCTCATGCTCATGGATCGGCAGGATTAATATAGTTAAAATGGCGATTTTGCCAAAGGCAATATACAGATTCAATACAATACCCATCAAAATCCCAACTCAATTCTTCATAGAGTTAGAAAGAGGAATTCTCAAATTCATCTGGAATAACAAAAACCCCCAGGATAGCTAAAACTATTCTCAACAACAAAAGAAATTCTTGGGCAATCAGTATCCCTGACCTCAAGCAATACTACAGAGCAATAGTGTTAAAAACTGCATGGTATTGGTACAGTGACAGGCAAGCACATCAGTGGAACAGTATTGAAGATCCAGAAATGAACCCACACACCTGTGGCCACATGATCTTTGACAAACAGGCTGAAAGCATCCAATGGAGAAAAGATAGCCTTTTCAACGAATGGTGCTGGTTCAACTGGAGGTCAGCATGCAGAAGAATGCGAATTGATCCATATTTGTCTCCTTGTACTAAGCTCAACTCCAAATGGATCAAGGACCTCCACATAAAGCCAGACACTCTGAAGCTGATAGAAAATAAACTGAGGAAGACCCTTGAGGACATTGGTATAGGGGGAAAGTTCCTGTACAGAATAATAATAGCTTATGTTCTAAGATCAAGAATTGACAAATGGGACCTCATAAAAGTACAAAGTTTCTGTAAAACAAAGGACACCATCAAAAGGACAAATAGGCAACCAACAAATTGGGAAAAGATCTTCACCAACCCTACATCAGATAGAGGGCTAATATCCAATATATACAAAGAACTCAAGAAGTTAGACCCCAGAAAACCAAATAACCCTATTAAAAATGGGGTACAGTGTTAAACAAAGAATTCTTACCTGAAGAACTTCGGATGGCAGAGAACCATCTTTAAAAATTCTCAACTTCATTAGTCATCAGGGAAATACAAATCAAAACAACCCTGAGATTTCACCTTATACCAGTCAGAATGGCTAAGATTAAAAACTCAGGAGACATCAGGTGTTGGCGAGGATGTGGAGAAAGAGGAACACTCCTCCACTGCTGGTGGGGTTGCAAACTGGTACAACCACTCTGAAAATCAATCTGGTGGTTCCTCAGAAAACTGGGCATGTCACTTCCCGAAGATCCTGCTGGACCACTACTGGGAATATACCCAGAAGATTCCCCAGCATGTAATAAGGATATATGCTCCACTATGTTCATACCAGCCCTATTTATAATAGCCAGAAACTGGAAAGAACCCAGGTATCCCTCAACAGAAGAATGGATGCAAAAAATGGGGTATATATACTCAATGGAGTACTATTCAGCCATTAGAAACAATGAATTCATAAATTCTTAGGCAAATGGATGGAGCTTCACTAAGTGAAGTAACCCAATCTCAAAAGATCAATCATGGTATGCACTCACTAAAAAGTGGATATTAGCCTGGAAAACTGGAATACGCAAAACATAATCCACACATCAAATGAGGTACAAGAAGAACGGAGGAATGGCCCCTGGTTCTGGAAAGACTCAGTGTAGCAGTATAAGGCAAAACCAGAACAGGGAAGTGGGAAGCGGTGGGTGGGTGAATAGGGGGAGGGAAGTGGGCTTTTGTGACTTTCGGGGAGTGGGGGACCAGAAAAGGGGAAATAATTTGAAATGTAAATAAAAAATATATCGAATGAAATAAAAAAAATCAAAAAAATTCCAAAATATTTTTTATACAGTTAGGGAAAGACCAATTCTCAATTCCATATTGAAAAAAACAAAACAAACAAGCAAGGAATGAAAACAGGATTGCTGAAATAATTCTGAAAAATAAAAGAACTTGTGAAAATATCTCCATTTCTGATTTCACGCTGCACTGCACAATAGTGATTTTAAAAATGCATTGCACTGATAAAGAGACAGACAAATTGATCAATGGTGTAGAATTGAAGGCCCAGAAATAAACCCATACACCTATGGAAGATTGAATTTTGACAAAGAAGACAAAATCATACAATACATAAAAGAAAGTATCTTCTACAAATTGTGCTGATCCGACTGTCTGCATGTAGAAGAATACAAGTTGATTGATATTTATATCATCCTACATATAAGTATACTTCACATGGAACTATGTCCTCAATAATAAAGCCAGATAAACTGAATCCATAGCAGATAAAGGGAAAGTAAAATTGAATTGAAAGTACTGGTACAAGAGACCATTTCCTGAACAATACATCAATGGCCAGGCTTTAAGATAAAAAAATTGATGAATTGTACCTCATGAAATTGAAAAGCTTCTGTAAGTCAAAGAAAGGACACTGTCAACAGGACAAAAATGGCACCCTAAAAATTGGGAAAAGATCTTTACTAACCCTACCTCAAATAGAGGGCTAATATCCAAAATATGTAAAGAAATCAAAATCTAGGCTCAAAAAAAAAAAAAACAAAACAAAACAAAACAAAACAAAACCAAAACAAAACAAAAAACCAACCAAACCAAACCCAAAACAAATAACCCCCCCTTTTTTTTTGCTATTTCAGATGCATTATCTCTTTTGTTTATTTTTTTTATTTACATTGCAAATGATTTCCCCTTTTCAGGGTCGCCACTCCCCGCAAGTCCCATAAGCCCTCTTCCATCCCCCTATTCTTCCATTCAGCCCTTCCCACTTCCCTGTTCTGGAATTTCCCTATACTCTTGCACTGAGTCTTTCCAGAACCAGGGGCCACTCCTCCATTCTTTTTGGACATCATTTAATTTGTGGATTATGTCCTGGGTATTCAAAGTTTTTAGGCTAATATCAGTGAGTGCATACCATGATTGATCTTTTGAGACTGGGTTACCTCACTTAGTATGATGTTCTCCAGCTCAATCCATTTGTATAAGAATTTCATGAATTCATTGTTTCTAGTGGCTGAATAGTACTCCATTGTGTAAATATACCACATTTTTTGTATCCATACCTCCGTTGAAGGGCATCTAGGTTCTTTCCAGCTTCTGGCCACTACAAATAGGGCAGCTATGAACATAGTGGAGCATGTGTCTTTATTGCATGCTGAAGAATCCTCTGGATATATGCCCAGTAGTGGTATAACAGGGTCCTCAGGAAGTGACATGCCCAGTTTTCTGAGGAACCACCAGACTGATTTCCAAAGTGGTTGCACCATCTTGCAATCCCACCAGCAGTGGAGGAGTGTTCCTCTTTCTCCACATCCTCTCCAACACCTGCTGTCTCCTGAGTTTTTGACCTTAGCCATTCTGACTGGTGTGAGGTGAAATCTCAGGATTGTTTTGATTTGCATTTCCTTAATGATTAATGATGTTGAACATTTCTTAAGGTGTTTCTCAGCTCTCCGAAGTTCTTCTTGTGAAAATTCTTTGTTTAGCTCTGTACCCCACATTTTAATGGGGTTATTTGGTTCTCTGGGTTCTACTTTCTTGAGTTCTTTGTATATATTAGATATTAGCCCTCTGTCAGATTTAGGGTTAGGGAAGATCCTTTCCCAGTCTGTTGGTTGACATTTTGTCCTTTTGACGGTGTCCTTTGCCTTACAGAAACTTTGTCGTTTTATGAGGTTTCATTTGTCAATTCTTGATCTTAGAGCATAAGCTATTGGTGTTCTATTCAGGAACTGTTCCCCTGTACCCATGTCCTCCAGGATCTTCCCCAGTTTCTTTTCAATTAGTTTCAGTGTGTCAGGTTTTATGTGGAGGTCCTTGATCCATTTGGAGTTGATCTTGGTACAAGGAGATAAAAACGGATCTATGCACATTCTTCTGCATGCTGACCAACAATTGAACCAGCACCATTTGTTGAAAAGACTATCTTTTTTCCACTGGATGCTTTCAGCCCCTTTGTCGAAGACCAAGTGACCATAGGTGTGTTGGTTCATTTGTGGGTCTTCAATCCTATTCCATTGATCTGCTTGCCTGATATTGTACCAATACCATGAAGTTTTTATCACTTTTGCTCTGTAGTAGAGTTTAAAGTCTGGGATATTGAATCCCCCTGAAGTTCTTTTACTGTTAAGAATAGTTTTAGCTATCCTGGGTTTTTTGTCAATGCAAAAATACTAAATAAAATTCTTGCCTACCTAATCCAAGAACACATCAATACGATCATCCACCATGATCAAGTAGGCTTCATCCCAGGGATGCAGGGATGGTTCAATATAAGGAAATCCATAAATGCTATCCACTACATAAACAAACTCAAAGAAAAAAAAACACACATGATCATTTCTTTAGATGCTGAAAAAGCATTTGACAAAATTCAGCATCCTTTCATGCTAAAAGTCTTGGAAAGGACAGGAATTCAAAGCCCATATCTAAACATAGTAAAAGCAATATACACCAAACTGGTAGCCAACATCAAACTAAATGGAGAAAAACTTGAAGCAACCCCACTAAAATCAGGGACTAGACAAGGCTTCCCCCTCTCTCCATATCTTTTCAATATAGTTCTTGAAGTCCTAGCTAGAGCAATTAGACAACAGAAGGAAGTCAAAGGGATACAAATTGGAAAGGAAGAAGTCAAATTATCACTATTTGCAGATGATATGATCGTATACTTAAGTGACCCTAAAAACTCTAGTAGAGAACTCCTACAGCTGATAAATAACTTCAGCAAAGTGGCTGGCTACAAAATCAATGCAAGCAAATCAGTAGCCTTTATATATTCAAAGGATAAGCAGACTGAGAAAGAAATTAGGGAAATGACCCCCTTCACAATAGCTACAAACAGCATAAAGTATCTTGGGGTGACTCTAACCAAACAAGTGAAAGACCTATGTGACAAGAACTTCAGATCTCTGAAGAAGGAAATTGAAGAAGATCTCAGAAAATGGAAAAACCTTCCATGCTCATGGATTGGCAGGATTAATATAGTTAAAATGGCCATCTTGCCAAAGGCAATCTACAGATTCAATGCTATTCCCATGGAAATCCCAACCCAGTTCTTCATAGACCTAGAAAGAGCAATTCTCAAATAACCCAATTTTAAAATATGGTAGAAAGCTAAAGAGAATTCTCAATAGAGGAATCTTGAATGGCTGAGAAGCACCTAAAAAAATGTCCAACATCCTTAGTCATCAAGGATATGCAAATCAAAATGACCTGAAATTCTACTTATACCTATCAGAATGGCTAAGATAAAAGTGCAGATGACAGCACATGTTGGCAAGGATGTGGAGAAAGGAAAACCCTAACACATGTCAGGTAGGACAGTAAATTTTTATAACCACTCTTGAAAACAATCTAGCAGCTCCTCATAAAATTTGAAATAATTCTACTTGAAGACCTAACTATACTACTCATGGAGAAATAACCAAAAGATGTCCACCATGCCACAAAACATATTCTACTATGTTCATAGCAGCTTTATTTGTAATAACCAGAAGATGGAAACAACACAGATGTCACTCAATCAATGAATGAAAAAGAAAAGTGGATATTGTTTATACAATGGAATAATGTTCAGCTCTTAAAGCCAAGGGCTACACAAATTTTTCAACAAATGCTTGAAACTAGAAAAGGTCATCCTGGCCTTCTGGTTTCTGTCTACTGCTGGAAACCATCCTTTGAAACAAGGCTGCATGCCCAGGTCACACAGGGAGATAGATTTCCTCTCAGGAGTGCAGACAGAACTATAAGCACAAGTAGAACCACCTCTGCTGCACAGAGGAACCCACCCAGAACCATCAGGATGCAGGAGCAAAGGAGCTGCCTGGAAAAGAACTCTTCCATTTTCTCTCTGTGCCCAGAGTTGATCTTGTGCCACAGAGCTACATACACAAAGACTCCATACCAAAATAGCACCGGGGGACAGGAAGACACAAGGAGTGTGGACAGGCCTGTGATTGCAGGTAGGACTACCATTGCTGTACAGAGGAACCCAGTCTGAACCCTCATGACACAGGAATGGAAAATTTGCCTGGCACAGGGGCCTTCTGATTTCCATCTGTGAGCAGAGCTGATCATAGGCCACAGAATTACATACACAAATTCCTCCAGGTGAGAGCTGGTCTCCTAGAAGTGTCTACACACCTGTGAACACAGTTAAGATCACCACTTCTCTTCAAACTTGTGACCAAAGAGAGACCAGCTCAGAGCCATCAAGACAGTACCCTTCTGGATTTTGTGTGCACCCCAGAGAAGATCCTGTGCCACAACTTTCCATACCTAAATTCCTCAAGGAAAGAACTGATCTCCAAGGATTACTGACATTCAGGCTTGCAGGAAGAAAAAGCCATAGTGAGAGACAGCAAGACCAGCTAACACCAGTGATAGCCAGATGGCAAAAGACAAACAAAAGTACATAAGCAACAGAAACCAAGGGTAAGCAATAGAAAACAAGGCTACTTGCCATCATCAGAACCCAGTTCTCCCATCACAGTGAGCCCTAGTTACCTGAGAAAAAAAAAGACTGAATTGAAATCACATCTCATGATGATGATAGAGGACTTTCAGAAGGACATATATAACTCCCTTAAAGAAATTAAGAAGAAACATAAAATCCCTTAAAGAATTTCAGGAAAACACAATCAAACAGGTGCAGGAACTGAAATAAAAAACATTCAGGATTTAAAAAATGGAAACAGAAACAGCCAAGAAATCACAATGGGAGAAAGCACTAGAGATAGAAAACCTAGGAAAAAGATCAGGATTCATAGGTACAAGCATCACCAACAGAACACGAGAGATAGAAGAGAATGGATAGATGAAGAAACCAAGATATTCCATGACAAAAACAAATTTACACAATATCTTTCCACAAATCCAGCCACACCACCAATAATAGATCGAAAATGCAAACACAAGGAGGGATACTACACCCTAGAAAAAGCAAGAAAGTAATCTTGTTTCAACAAAACCAAAAGAAGATAAACTTACACAAATAACATACAAAATAATAGGAAGCAACAATCATTATTCCTTAACATCTCTTAACATCAATGGACACAATTCCCCAATAAAAAAGACATACACCAACAGGCTGGATGCATAAAAAGTACCCAGCATTTTGCTGCATACAGGAAGCCATACCTCAGTGTCAAAGACAAACAGTACCTCAGAGTAAAGGGCTAGAAACCCATTTCCCAAGTAAATAGTCCCAGGAAATAAGCTGGAGTAGCCATTCTAATATCAGATAAAATCGACTTTCAACACAAATTCATCAAAAAATGATAAGGAAGTACACTACATACTTATCAAATGATAAATGCACCAAGAAGAACTTTCAGTTGTGAACATCTATGCTCCAAATTCAAGGACACCACATTCATTAATGAAACTTTACTAAAGTTCAAAGCACATTTTATACATCACAGAATAATGGTGCGGGATTTCAACCCAACACTCTCATCAAAAAGCAGATCAGGGAAAAAGAACCTAAACAGAGACAGAGTGAAACTAACAGAAGTTATGGGCCAAATGGAGTTACTGGATATCTGAAGAACATTTTATCCTAAACGAGAAGAATATATCTTCTCAGCACCTCCTGGTACATTCTCCAAAATTGACCATACAATTGGTCACAAAACGGACCTCAACATACATAAGAAGATTCAAATAATCCCATGCCTCCTTTCAGATCACTATGGATTGATATGGATTGAGGGTGGTCTTCAATAGCCAAAAAAAAAAAAAAAAAAAAAAAGAGAAAGCTCACATACATATGGAAACTGAATAGTGCTCCACTTAATGATAACCTTGCCAAGGAAGAAATAAAAAAAAAAAACAAAGCCTTTTTAGAATTTAATGAAAATTAAGCGTACAACATAACCAAACTAATGAGACACAATGAAACCAGTACTAAGAGAAAAACTCATACTTCTGAGTGCCTCCAAAAAGAGACTGGAGAGAACATATCCTAGCAGTTTAACAACACATCTGAAAGCTCTAGAACAAAAAGAAGCAAATACACCCAAGAGGAGTAGACAGCAGGAAATTATCAAACTCGGGGCTGAAACCATCCAAGTAGAAACAAAAAACGAATCGACAAAACCAGGAGCTGGTTGTTTGAGAAAATCAACAAGATAAATAGACCCTTAGCTGGACTAACTAGGGGGTACTGAGGAAGTATTCATATTAACAAAATCAAAAATGAAAAGGGAGACATAGCATCAGAAACTGAGGGAATTCAAAAGATCAGTAGATCCTAGTAGAAAAGCCTAAACACAACACAATTGGGAAATCTGGATGAAATGGACAATTTTCTAGACAGATACCAGGTACCAAAGTTAATGAGGATGAGATCATATCCCCTAAAGAAATAGAAGCAGTCATTAAAAGTCCCCCAAACAAAAATCACCCAGGACCAGATGAGTTTCGTGAAGAATTCCACCATACCTTCAAAGAAGACCTAATATTAATACTCTTTAAACAATTCCACAAAATAGAAACAGAAGGAACACTTACAAATTCATTCTATGAAGCCACAGTTATGCTGCTTATTCTCCCTTGGAAATGGAACAGTTTCTGTCTAATCAGGAACAGGTCATGGTTTCCTTTCATAGAGAACTTTATAAGAGATTTTCTTCTACTCCTATCATGCTTAACATTCCAAATAGATTTTAAAAACTGGTTAAGTGCATATTACTTTTAGCTTCAAAAGATATCAGGTACATTTGAGACATTTAACTATTAGAAATTATTTTGATGACTTAAAAATGTCAATAAATAAATAAAATAAATCCCCCCAAAAGAAAACAAAAGCAACCTGAGCAAAGTATTCCAGATGAAGAAGGACATGCATGTTAAGTGAATATTAGATAAAAAGTATGTAATATCCATGATTTGCCTCATAGATCCAAAGAAGTTAAACAAGGAGGGCCAACAGGAGGCTGCTTAAATTCCATTTAGAAGGAGGAACAAAATAATCATGGGAGGCAGAAAGATGGAGGAATCTGGGTGGCTGAGGGAGAAAGATGGGAAAAGGGAGTGGGATTATGTATGAGGAGAGACAATAGAGAAGCCCAGAGGCCAAGGAGTATGAATATAAATATTCAGCTGACAGGGTTTAGGGTCAGGGGAAACCTCTAGAAAGGCTCAGAGACCTAGAACAGTGGCAGTCCCCAGGAGTCAATGTGTGTAATCTTAGTCAAAATGCCCAACATTCAGGATATGGAAACTGAAGAGACCACCTCCAGTAGTCAGACAGGAGCCCCAGTGGAGGGATGGGGACAACAAACCACCTACTAAACATTGGAACCCAAACTGTTCCTGTCTAAAAAAAATGCAGGGACAAAAATGAAGCAGAGACTGAAGGAATGGTTGAATAGTAACTGTTCCAATTTGGGTTCCATGCCATGGACATGCACAAATCCCTGTCACTATTACTGATCCTATGTTGTGATTGCAGACAGGGTCCTATCATGGTTCTCTGCTAAGAAGCTTTCCCAGCAGCTGACTGAGACAAATGCAGATACAGGCATACATTGGAAAGTGGTCGGGGACCTGTATGAAAGAGTTAGTAGAAGGACTGACAGAACTTAAGGGTATGAAAATTCCATGAGACAAACAGTATCGACTAACCTAGACCCCTGAAAGCTCTTAGACACATAACCAACAGCATACAGGGGCTGGTACCAGGTCACAGGCATATATGTAGTAGAAGTTTGGCTTGTTTGGCCTCAGTGAGAGAGGATATGTTTAATCCTGTAAAACTTTGATGCCCCAATGTGGGGTGATACCCAGCGAGGAGACACACTTTCAAAGGTAATGGAGAGGGGGTGAGAGCAAAGAACTCTGCAAGAGCAGAATGAGAGTAGATGCAAAATATGGGATGCAAATAAATAAAATAATTTGTTAAAAAAAAATACTTGGCTTGGACAGGCATAGTGGTGGTGGTGGAGATTTATGAAATCACATCACTAGCTGTGCTGTTACTGGAACCTAATGTTTACGAGGGGCAAGACAATTTGTTTCAGTGGCTATGTAGTCCCAGAGAGACTGTCTCCAATGGATATTTCTTCATCCATACACATATAGACAGCACTAAGTGGATTTAGTTGTCTAAAATGAAAAAGCACATTAATTTATAATGGATTAGTTATGAAGATACAGGTATAAAATGGCAGGAAAGGGAATATATATGAGTTTGATATCATGCTTCCATGAAATATTAAAATTAAATCAAAATAAAAAATAAACTGAAAAAAATTATATTAAAAAAAGAAGGCATCAGATGGTCAGCCCAGAGGTAGAATTATAGAGACTGAGCACATTATATTTAGAAACACACAAACACACACACACACACACACACACACACACACACACACTAATGTGTCCTTAATAACAATTCATGAAAAAATAAAGAGGCTGCATGAGACTGAGACTGACCTAGGTCCCCTGCACATAGGTTACAATTGGGTAACTTGGTCATTGTGTAGGATTTTGAATAGTGGAAGTAGAAGTAGTCTCTAACTCTGTTGCCTGCCCTTGGGTCCTATCCTCCAACTGGATTGGCTACCCTTGTTTTAACCAGAGAGAAGGCACCAAGTCTTATCAAATCTTGATATGCAGAGGCTGGTTAATATCAGTGGCAAGTTTTCTCTTTTCTGAAGAGAAATAAAGAAGGAGGATTAGATTGGGGGAGAAGAGGTGGGGTAGTAGAAGGTATTGTGAGGAGAGGAGGGAAGAAAACTATGATTTGGAGGTAAAGAAAGAAAGGAACAAATGAAAAATAAATAAATAGGATGTTTTATAAAAATATGAAATGAAAAGAACTCCAGCTCTTTTAATATTATAAAAAGAGATCATTGCAGAAAACAAGAATGAACCAGTTCTGTAATAACTCAATTCTAAGATTCTCATAGACTTAATAAAAAAATGAAATTTTACAACCAAATATGACAATGAGAGCACTTTTACAAAGGTTGATAATGCTGCATGTAGGCATCGTTTATGTAGGGAGGGATAATAATTCTTATTTAGTAGTGGAACATTACATACAATATTTAAAATTATAAAGCAGAAATAGAGTCAGTCTGTAATGGTATTAGCTTTAAGAGGCTGGTCACATAAATTTGAATCATTGAACCTATATAAAGGTGGGAGAAGAAAAGAGACTCCATAAATGTCATCCTCAATTATTCACATACATACAAATTAAAACAGAAATCAAAAGTTTGAACTTAGATGGTGGAGATAGGTCTGTTGATAAAATGCTTACTGCACAAACATGAAAGCTTGAGTGTTTTCTCCAGAACCCATATCAAAGACTGTGCATAATGAAATGCTCTTGGAATTCCAGAGCTGGCAAGGCATAAATAAGTATATCCTTAGAGTATGGTATCCAAACAACGTACAACTACCCACTTGGCTATTTCCACACTACTGAGAAACTCTTTCAAAAGACACCAGAAACTCATTAGAAATTTTGCATATGTGAGGATTCTGAAAATTTGATATGATTAGTAAGAAACAATCACAGATACAAAGCAAATAAATACATGCAATATATCTTAAAAATAAATTTCACTACTATATATTAAAACATGAATTAAGTGCATTTTTTCCAGATAAATCTGAATCACAGAATTAAAATAAGTATAAAGAACAACAATTCAGATATTTACAAAATTGGTTGAGGTATTTGTTTTAATAAACCAAGTATTTTTACCCTTCTTAAACATGTGAAGTTCAGATGGCATAGAAAGGAAAAACCATGACTAATGTTTGTAAACTGTTTGTTAAACAAATCTGAAGGAAACTAAATTTTATCACTTTCATTTTTTTGCAGTACAGTTGTTACACCCTCCCAGTCCACTCTCCCATAGTTCCTCATCCCATTTCATTTCCCCCCATCTCCAAGAGTTTGTTTCCACCCGACTCTACCCACACATATACCAAGCTTCCACACTCCCTGGGGACACAAGTCTCTCCATAGGTAGGTGCATCTTCACCTACTGAGGCCAAACCAGGCATTCCTTTGTGTATATGAGTCTGAAATCTTGGACCTGCTCCTGTTTGCTGCCTTGTTGGTAGCTCAGTGCCTGAGAGATCTCAGGGTTCCAGGTTAGTAGAGACTGCTGTCCTTCCTATGGGGTCAGCCTCCTCCTCAGCATCTTGTAGCCCTTTCTAATTCAACCACAGGGATCCTTCACTTCACTGCATTGGTTGGGTATAAGTATCTGCATCTGTCTCAGTCAGCTGCTTGTTGAGCCTTTCAAAGGATATCCATGTTAGGCTCTTGACTGTAAGGACACCGTAGCATCAGTAATAGTGTCAGGCCTTGGAGCCTCGCCTTGAGATAGACCCAATTTGTGCCAGTCACTGAATTTCCTTACTCTCAGTCTCTTCTCCATTTTTGTCCCTGCATTTTTTAGACAGGCACAATTCTGGGTCAGAGTTTTTTTTTTTTGTTGTTGTTGTTTATTGTTTGTTTTTGTTTTTTAAGGATTTTTTTATTTTAATCGATATATTTTTTATTTACATTTCAAATGATTTCCCCTTTTCTGGTTCCCCCACTCCCTGAAAGTCACATAAGCCCCCTTCCCTCCCCCTGTTCACCAACCCACCTCTTCCCACTTCCCTGTTCTGGTTTTGCCTTATACTGCTACATTGAGTCTTTCCAGAACCAGGGTCCACTCCTCCGTTCTTCTTGTACCTCATTTGATGTGTGGATTATGTTTTGCGTATGCCAGTTTTCCAGGCTTATATCCACTTATTAGTGAGTGCATACCATGATTGATTTTTTGAGACTGGGTAACCTCACTTAGTATGATGTTCTCCAGCTCCATCCATTTGCCTAAGAATTTCATGAATTCATTGTTTTTAGTGGCTGAATGGTACTCCATTGTGTATATATGCCACATTTTTTGCATCCATTCTTCTGTTGAGGGATACCTGGGTTCTTTCCAGCTTCGGGTTATTATAAATAGGGCTGCTATGAACATAGTGGAACATATATCCTTATTACATGCTGGAGAATCCTCTGGGTATATGCCCCGGAGTGGTATAGCAGGATCTGTCAGAAGTGACATGCCCAGTTTTCTGAGGAACCACCAGGCTGTTTTTCAGGGTGGATGTACCAATTTGCAACCCCACCAGCAGTGGAGGAGTGGTCCTCTTTCTCCACATACTCGCCAACACCTGCTGTCTCCTGAGTTTTTTTTTTTTTTTTTTTTTTTGAAGTTGAATTTTTCTTTTTTTTTATAATTCCATTTTTTATTCGATATAATTTATTTACATTTCAAATGATTTCCCCTTTTCTAGCCCCCCACTCCCCAAAAGTCCCGTAAGCCCCCTTCTCTTCCCCTGTCCTCACACCCACCCCTTCCCACTTCCCTGTTCTGGTTTTGCCGAATACTGCTTCACTGAGTCTTTCCAGAACCAGGGGCCACTCCTCCTTTCTTCTTGTACCTCATTTGTTGTGTGGATTATGTTTTGGGTATTCCAGTTTCCTAGGTTAATATCCACTTATTAGTGAGTGCATACCATGATTCACCTTTTGAGTCTGGGTTACCTCACTTAGTATGATGTTCTCTAGCTCCATCCATTTGCCTAAGAATTTCATGAATTCCTTGTTTCTAATGGCTGAATAGTACTCCATTGTGTAGATATACCACATTTTTTTGCATCCACTCTTCTGTTGAGGGCTACCTGGGTTCTTTCCAGCATCTGGCAATTATAAATAGGGCTGCTATGAACATAGTAGAGCATGTATCCTTATTACATGGTGGGGAATCCTCTGGGTATATGCCCAGGAGTGGTATAGCAGGATCTTCTGGAAGTGAGGTGCCCAGTTTTCGGAGGAACCGCCAGATGGATTTCCAGAGTGGTTGTACCAATTTGCAACCCCACCAGCAGTGGAGGAGAGTTCCTGTTTCTCCACACCCTCTCTAACACCTGCTGTCTCCTGAATTTTTAATCTTAACCATTCTGACTGGTGTAAGATGAAATCTCAGGGTTGTTTTGATTTGCATTTCCCTAATGACTAATGAAGTTGAGCATTTTTTAAGATGCTTCTCTGCCATTCGAAGTTCTTCAGGTGAGAATTCTTTGTTTAACTCTGTACCCCATTTTTTAATAGGGTTGTTTGGTTTTCTGGAGTCTAACTTCTTGAGTTCTTTATATATATTGGATATTAGCCCTCTATCTGATGTAGGATTGGTGAAGATCTTTTCCCAATTTGTTGGTTGCCGATTTGTCCTCTTGATGGTGTCCTTTGCCTTACAGAAACTTTGTAATTTTATGAGGTCCCATTTGTCAATTCTTGCTCTTAGAGCATACACTATTGGTGTTCTGTTCAGGAACCTTTTGCCTGTACCTATGTCCTCAAGTGTCTTCCCCAGTTTCTTTTCTATTAGCTTCAGAGTGTCTGGCTTTATGTGGAGGTCCTTGATCCATTTGGATTTGAGCTTAGTACAAGGAGACAAGGATGGATCAATTCCCATTTTTCTGCATGCTGACCTCCAGTTGAACCAGCACCAGTTGTTGAAAAGGCTATCTTTTTTCCATTGGATGTTTTCAGCCCCTTTGTCGAGAATCAAGTGGCCATAGGTGCATGGGTTCATTTCTGGATCTTCAGTCCTGTTCCATTGATGTGCCTCCCTGTCACTCTACCAATACCATGCAGTTTTTTAACTCTATTACTCAGTAATATTGCTTGAGGTCGGGGATACTGATTCCCTCAAAATTTCTTTTGTTATTGAGAATAGTTTTAGCTATCCTGGGGTTTTTGTTATTCCCGATGAATTTGAGAGTTGCTCTTTCTAACTCTATGAAGAATTGAGTTGGGATTTTGATGGGTATTACATTGAATCTGTATATTGCTTTTGGCAAAATGGCCATTTTAACTATATTAACCCCGCCGATCCATGAGCATGGGAAGTTTTTCCATTTTTGAGGTCTTCTTCGATTTCCTTCTTCAGAGTCTTGAAGTTCTTGTCTTACAGATGTTTCACGTTTGGTAAGAGTCAAACCCAGGGTACTTTATACTGTTTGTGGCTATTGTGAAGGGTGTTATTTCCCTAATTTCTTTCTCAGCCTGCTTATCCTTTGAGTATAGGAAGGCTACTGATTTGCTTAAGTTGATTTTATAACTTGCCACTTTGCTGAAGTTGTGTATCAGCTGTAGGAGTTCTCTAGTGGAGTTTTTTGGGTCACTTAGGTAGACTATCATATCATCTGCAAATAATGATAATTTGACTTCTTCCTTTCCAATTTGTATCCCTTTGAACTCCTTATGTTGTCTATTTGCCTGGGCTAGTACCTCAAGTACAATATTAAAAAGATAAGGAGAAAGTGGGCAGCCCTGTCTAGTCCCTGATTTTAGTGGGATTGCTTCAAGTTTCTCTCCATTTAGTTTGATGCTGGCTTCCAGTTTGCTGTATATTGCTTTTACTATGTTTAGGTATGGGCATTGAATTCTTGTTCTTTCCAAGACTTTAAGCATGAAAGGATGCTGAATTTTGTCAAATGCTTTTTCAGCATCCAATGAAATGACCATGTGGTTTTTTTCTTTGAGTTTGTTTATGTAGTGGATTGCATTGATGGATTTCCATATATATATATATTTAGTCTTATATATTTTTTATTCGATATAATTTTTTATCTACATTTCAAATGATATCCCCTTTTCTAGCCCCCCACTCTCCGAAAGTCCCGCAAGCCCCCTTCTCTTCCCCTGTCCTCCCACCCACCCCTTTCCACTTCCCCGTTCTGGTTTTGCTGAATACTGCTTCACTGAGTCTTTCCAGAACAAGGGGCCACTCCTCCTTTCTTCTTGTACCTCATTTAATGTGTGGATTATGTTTTGGCCAACCCTGCATCCCTGGAATAAAGCCTACTTGATCATGGTGGATGTTCGTTTTTATGTGTTCTTGGATTCAGTTGGGCAACTTTTCTTCCATAATTTTGTTGAAGATATTTGCTGGCCTTTTCAGCTGTAAATCTTCATACTCATCTATACCTATAATCCTTAGGTTTGCTCTTCTCATTGTGTCCTGGATTTCCTGGATGTTCTGGGATAAAAGCTTTTTGCATTTTGCATTTTCTTTGACTGTTGAGTCCATGATTTCTATTGTATCCTTGGCATGTGATCTTCTTTCTTCTATCTCTTGTATTCTCTTGATGATATTTGCCATCTATGGATCCTGATTTCTTCCCAAGTTTTTCTATCTCCAAAGTTGTCTCCCTTTGTTCTTTCTTAGTTGTTTCTACTTCTGTTTTTAGATCCTGGAAGTTTTTGCTCAGTTCATCATTTGCTTGTTTGTGTTTTCCTCTAATTCTTTGAGAGATTTTTGTGTTTCTCCTTTCATGACTTCTGCCTGTTGGTCAAACTTCTCCTGTAATTTTTTAAGTGATTTTTGCATTTCCTCCTTATTGGTTACTAACTTCTGACCTATATTCTCCTGAATTTCTTTAAGTTATTTTTGTGTTTCCCTTGTAAGGGCTTCTAGCTTTTTTCATTTTTCTCCTGAATTTCTTTAAGACATTTATTTATGTCCTTCATGTATTCCTCTTACAGCATCCTTACCAGTGCTTTTAAATCCAGCTCTTGTTTTTGTGGTGTGTTGGGGTATTCAGGACTTGCTATTGTTGGGGAATTGGGTTCAGATGCTGCCATAATGCCTTGGTTTCTGTTAGTAATGTTCCTATGTTTGCCTTTAGCCATCTAGTTCTCCCTGGTGTTAGATGGTCTTATTGTCACTGGCTGGTGCTTCAACCTACTGTGGATCTACTGATATGCTGCCTTCCTCTTTTGTGCCTCTGGAGCCTTCCTCAGTCTTGCCTTAAGCAATGTTATACTTGCATTGTCAAGGTGAACCAGGTGTTCTCTGACTGCTCTGTTATGGATCGGAGATGGTATGGTGGGAGTCACTCCCTCTGTTGATTCTCACGTATGACACAGGTCCAGTGACCGACCGGCTTGCAGGTGAACCACCTATGTGCTCAGTTCCTGAGTGCAGGCAGACCCCTGGTAGTTTGCACCCCCGGAGATCTAAAGCTCAGGGTGATACAGTACCTAGTCATGCTTTTCTGTCCCAGCAGGGAGTGAATATGGTCGCGGGGAATCACTTCCTCTGCTGCTCTCTGGGCAGGACACAGGCCTCCATGCCCGGTGGTCTGCCAGACAAGCCACCTATGTACCTGAATCTTTTAATCATTATCATAGGGTATAAAATAAAACCTGATTGTGAGAAAGAGATATGTAGGTAAAAGAAGTGGTGGGTAAAGATGGGAGGTGTCTTTTTTTTTTATTCGATATATTTTTTATTTACATTTCAAATGATTTCTCCTTTTCTAGCCCCCCCCACTCCCCGAAAGTCCCATAAGCCCCCTTCTCTCCCCCTGTCCTGATGGGAGGTGTCTTAATTTGGGTTTCATTGCTATGAAGAAACACTATGACCACAGCAATTTTTATTTCAGAGGCTTATTCCATTATTGTCATGGTGAAGAGCATGGTAGTGTTCAGGAAGACTTTGTGTTAGAGGTGGATATGAACCCAAGAGATCTACATCTTCATCCACAGGCAGCAAAAAGAAACTATCTACACACTGAAATGCTTGAGGATACAATATCAAAGCCTGCCTCTAGTGACAGCCTTCCTTGACTGAGCAGCAAAATAGAGCTGGCCCTAGAGTTGAAGTTTTCTGGACAACTGCCTGGAAAGCATGAGCCTGGAAGAGCTGATCCTGACTCTTGTTGCTGTGCAGTGGTTCTAGCAAAGGAGATACCCTTTCCCTCCCTTTTGCCCTTACCACCAGTGTCAGGAGAGCTGGCCAGGATAGGGTTATGAGATCAGAAAAACTGTCTCGGTCCATCACCTGTTGCAGCACTCAGGAGAGTGGCACATGTACCTTACCTGAACAGCAGGCTAGAGCTGGCCCCAGTTGTGGGGGTTACTGTTGAGCATGTCCCAAGAGAGTGAGAGCTAGAGACCTGGCTCAACACCTTACCTGCTACATTTAAGTCCTCCAGTGGACTCAGAACCCATCAGCCACCAAAACCTCTGCCCTACCAAATACCATGCCCCTTCTACCACTTGGGCCCTTTCTGCTAGAGCAGTCTCTTGGCTGGAGTGGAAGACAGTGGAGACACCATCTCCCGATCCATCCTAGAAAAGCTGCTGCACTCAGAGGAGTTAAGAAACTCCCTCCCCACATCTGCAGTCCCAGAGCTATTTCTGGGAGCCAGGGGTACTCAGACCCACCAGCCACCAAAAGCCCCACCCTCCCCATCACCACTCTCCTTCTTCCCCTTCTGCTGGGACAGACTCTTGGCTGGTTGGCTCCAGTGAAGACATTATATCCGGATGCATCCTAAAGAACCCACTGCACTCAGAACAGTCGACCTAGCAATCCGAAGGTCGCCCAGGAGATCTATTGCTCCCAGAGAAATAAATCAGCACCCTCTATGCCACTGTACAGATTCCCGTCTGAAGGTCCCACAGGTGGTCTGATACAACCAGGCCTACAGGCCTACCAGGAGTCCTGAAGCAACCCAGGGTCAAAAGAGGCAGATTTCAGATAATCACCCAGACCAAAAACATTAGGGATATCCTACTGGAAAAAGGCAAGCACAAGGACATAAGCAACAGAAGTCAATATACATAGACTTCATCAGAACCCAGCTCTCCCACCACATCAAGCCCTGAGTAAAAGAACAAACCTGAAAATCAAGAGGCTAACCTAAAATCATATCTCATGAAGATAATAGAGTCCTTTACAGAGGATACAAATAACTCACTGAAAGTGATACAGTGTTGGATTCCATAGCTGCCTGCAGCTATTATGAAGTGGGTTGCTGGAACAGAAGCTGAGGGATGGATAGGGAAGTGGTGAAAAGAAGGGCCAAGACAATATTCACTGATCAAAGCCTTAAACCTTAATGGCGCCAGACCTTTTAACAGTTTGGGCAAACCCTTCTCCCCAGACTCCGGGCTGAGTTCCGGTGGAAGTTGTCTAGCTTCTCTTGGAGGTCCTCATCTTTACTTCTCTGGCAGCTGGGTGGGTTACCTGCTTAATTCAGGAATTCCTAGACCTGGAGGAACAATGAACTTAACCTTTACTTCGAGCACTCCACCCTAGGTGGAGCAGGATCCTGGCTATCTGGGAGAAGTTAACCTTGACCATAGTCAAGTACACTCTTAGCACTCCACCCAAGGATAAAAATTCTTGTTTTAACCTACTTCCCTATTATGTCCTAAGGGCAGATTCCTGTTCAAAGCCAGGAATTGTTCTTGACCAATGTCAAACTCGGACCAAGTGCATGACTGCCCCCAATATGGCTCTGTACAATACAGGAAAACACAGGTAAACAGGGGAAGGAATTGAATGAAGTGATCCAAGACCTAAAAGCAGAAGTAGAAACAATAAATAAAACACAAATAGAGGCAACTCTGGAAATGGAAAACCTAAGAAAGTGGTCAGGAATTAAAGACATAAGTATCATCAATAGAATACAAGAGAAAGAAGAGAAAATCTCAGTTGTAGAAGATATAGTAGAAGAGACAGGCACAACAGTCAAAGAAAATGCAAAATTCAAAAATCTTCTGACCCAAAACATACAGGAATCCAGGACACAATGACAAGATCAAACCTAAGGATTATAGGTATAGAAGAGAGTGAAGATTCCCACCTTAAAGGGCCAGTAAGTATCTTCAACAAAATTATAGAAAAAAACTTCCCTAACCTAAAGAAAAAGATACCCATGAACATTAGAGAGGCCTAAAGAACTCCCAATAGACTGGGCCATAAGAGAAATTCCTCCCATCACATAATAATCAAAACACCAAATGCACTAAACAAAGAAAGATTATTAAAAGCAGTAAGGGAAAAAGGTCAAGAAATATATAAGGACAGACCTATCAGAATTACACCGGATTTCTCACTAGAAACTATGAAAGGTTGAAGATCCTGGGCAGGTGTCATACAGACCCTAAGAGAACATAAATGCAAGCCTAGGCTACTATACCCAGCAAAACTCTCACTTACCATAGACAGAGAAAACAAGATATTCCTTGACAAACCCAAATTTACACAATATCTTTCCACAAACCCATCACTACAAAGCTTCAATAGTCCAGACATAGTGACAGTCATTAGAGATATTCCATTGAAGAGATCATAGGAGAAAAAAGGCACAGCTGTAAAAGTATAGCAATAAAATAAAAGAAAGTAACATGCTAGAGAAATTGGAATTAAAAAAAAGAAACAACATTATAAAAGAATTAGTCAATTTTGGGATAATTTGTATTGCCTGACATTATTTCAGTCTTTCATACATGGAGCAAAGGGAATGAATTTACAAAAGTGAATTGACACATAAATTGGGAAAATTGTATCAAACAGAATGCAGTCAAACTAAAAGAACAAATAGTTTTTAAAAAACTGAAAACAAAAAGCATAAAAAGAATAAGATGATCCAAATTAGAAAAAAAAATACCTAATAGGTATTCTTTTAAATATCTAAAATGTTTGTTGCTGGTGTGGTAGTTAATACTCATGGCTACAGCCCTACTTGGAAGGCTGAGGCAGGAGACTTTTGAGTTAAAGAGCCTAAGGTAAGTGTTGAGATTATGTTTCAAGAAAATAAAATATGTACAAATACATCTTGTCTCAATATTTTAAATGTTAATGAGATAAATATTTATGTTACTATTTTAACTTTTTATACATGTGTGATTGATAAAAAGAATGTCAATGTTCAAAAAATGTTCTTTACTGATTAAGTTTTATTTAGGGTGGTTCAGTTTGCATAAACATTTTCAGAGTAGCAGAAGCCTTATGAAACATAGGTTTGAAGCATCAGTTATTTTTCTCAAGTTATATGTTCATACTGAATATTAATAAACTTGAAGCAAGGAATATCTCAAGCTTAATTCTTTAATCTTCATTTTTAATTTTTATATTAATTTTGTATATGCAGAATCATTGTCAGGATATAGTTCTCATATATCATTTATCTGTTTTTCTTTTAATATTGACACTTTATATAACCATAGTACATTTCTGAAAAATAACATTACTACTATATAACTTGCTAAATTATAAAATCATGGGGATTTCAGTAGACTTATTTTCAGTAATATCATTGCTTTGCCTAATGACTTTATAACTTTAATTTAATGTAGAGCAGCAAGGAATTCTTCTGTTTTAGATTTTTATCTTGTGATAAAATACTATGACATGAAGTGTTTTATGGAAGATAGGGATATTGTTTTTTTTTTTTCT
This sequence comes from Apodemus sylvaticus, assembly GCF_947179515.1. Classification (NCBI taxonomy): domain Eukaryota; kingdom Metazoa; phylum Chordata; class Mammalia; order Rodentia; family Muridae; genus Apodemus; species Apodemus sylvaticus. Next base: position 82,643,259 of record NC_067495.1, on the reverse strand, counting down.
CTATCTTTCTTTCTTTTTATTTCTTAATGTAAAGGGATATTCCACAATGACAGGAGAGGCAGTAGACAGGGAGAACAACAAGCTGAGATATCACATCTCCAGTCACATACAGAAAACAGAGAGGGAACTGGATGTGGGGAGATGTAATGAACTCTCAAAAACCATCTCTATTGGCATACTTTCTCCAGCAAGGCTCCATGACATATGAGTTCCAGAATCTTCTCAAACAGTACCACCTGGGAAGCCAAGATTTCATGTATCTGAGCCTATGGGGGAGCCAATAGTTCATACATCTGAGGCTATGGGGAAGCCGAGTTCATATATCTGAGCCTATGTGGGACAATTCTCACTCAAATATCACATCCTTTAAAATACAAACCACTTCTTTATTTTAATTTTCATCCTTCCTTCCTTATTTCCTTCCTTCAATTGTTCAAGAAAAATGATGAATGTTAATTAACTCTATTCCATAACTCAGTGAAACTCTATTCCATAAGCAGCCACTTTTGCTTATAGAGAAAACCTGATTTACACTTTTGTTTGGACAGTAGAGATGACTCAAATGATGAAGTGTTTCCTTCCTACCCTGGCAGCCTGAATTTGATTATAAAATATGATATTTTATTAGATATATTCTTTGTGGAGAAATAAAAGTGACAACTAATGATGTTATCTGACCTATACATGCATACACAGGTGTGTAATTGCACATGTACACACACACACACACACACACACACTCATACACAAATACTATGAGAGAGACAGACAGACAGAAAAAGAGAGAGAGAACCAGAGGGAGGAAGAGAGGGAAGGAGAGAGAATACTTTATTTTCTCTCTTTCAAAAATGTATTTATTCTTCACAAATTCTATCTCCCTTTGTGGAGTATTTCAGTTAATGACATCTCCATGGGGTCCTGGGAAGCCCTTGCTTTCCTGGAATCTGGAACTTTCTGGTTCCTACCCCATCCCCCATCCCCCATCACTACATACATCTGTTAAATTTCCTGATTCTCTGTACATATCCTCCTTCTCCTCCCTTACATGATTATTCTCCTCTTTTCCCCTCCCACTCTTCTCTTCCTCCCAAATCCTTCCTGCTATCTTTTTCCATTGATTCTTTTGTTCCCCTTTCTAAGTAGGACTGAAGCTTCCACTCTTTGTTCATCCTTCCTATTGAACTTCCTATGGTCCGTGAGTTGAATTGTGGGTATTCCACAATTTGCATAACACTAGGGTTGTGAGGCAGAAGTGAGTATGTGGATGGGGAGCACCCTCACAGAAGCAGGGTAAGGGTTAGGGGGATAGGAAACAGAGGGAAAACTGGGAAAGTAGACAGTATTTGAAATGTAAATATATATAATACCTGATTTAAGAAATTTATTTAGTAATGGTATGAATAAGGATTGCCCCCATATGTACAGAGCCATATTGGGGCAGTCATGCACATGGTTTGAGTTTGACATTGGTCAAGGACAATCCCTGGTTTAGGGCAGGAATCTGCCATTGGGACACAATAGGGAAGTAGGTTAAAGCAGGAATTTTTATCCTTGGGTGGAGTGCTAAGAGTGTACTTGACTATGGTCAAGGTTAACTTCTCCCAGATAGCCAGGATCCCTCTCCACCTAGGGTGGAGTGCTCGAAGTAAAGGTTAAGTTCATTGTTCCTCCAGGTCTGGGAATTCCTGAATTAAGCAGGTGACCCACCCAGCTGCCTGAGCAGTCAAGAGAGGACCTCCAAGAGAAGCCAGACAACTTCCATTGGAACTCAGCCTGGAGTCTGGGGGGAAGGGTTTGCCCAAACTGTTAAAAGGTCTGGCACCATTAAAGTTTAAGGCTTTGATCAGTGAATATTATCTTAGCCCTTCTTTTTGTCCCTTCCCTATCCATCCCTCAGCTTCTGTTCCAGCAACCCACTTCATAATAGCTGCAGGCAGCTAAGGAATACAACACCCATAGGTTCATATATTTGAATAAATACTAAGTGACCTTATTTGAAAGGGTTAACAAGCATGACCTTGTTGGGGTAAGTGTGACCTTGCTAAAATAGGTATAATGTTGTTGGAAGAATTGACATTGGAATATATATTGAGATTTCTTTTTTTATTAGATATGTTCTGTATTTATATTTCAAATGATTTTCACTTTCCCAGTATCCCCCCAAAAGTCTCATAAACCTTCTCCCCTCCCCCTGTTCTCCAATCAACCCCCTTCTGCTTCTCTGTCCTGGTCTGCCCCTACATTGCTGCATCCAGCTTTTCCAGGAACAGAGAACTCTCCTCCCTTTGATGTTCAACAAGGCCATCCTCTGCTGCCTATGCATCTGGAGCCATGGGTACCACCATGTGTACTATCTGGTTGGTGTTTTTGTCCCTGGGAGCTCTGACTGGGAGTACTGGGTATCTCATATAATTGTTCCTCCTATGGTGCTGCAAATCCCTCCAGCTCCTAGGGTCCTTTCTCTAGCTCCCCCATGGTGGACCTGGTACTCAGTTTAATGGCTGGCTGAGAGTGTCCCCCTCTGTATTTGTCGTGCACTACCAGAGCCTCACAGGTGACAGTTATATCTGGCTCCAGTCAGCAAGTACTTGTGGCATTGATAATAGTGTCTGGCATTTGTAACTGTATATGGGATGGATCACTAGGTGGGGTAGTGTCTGGATGGTCTTTCCCTCAGTCTCTGCTCCATACTTTGTCTCTGTATCTCCTGTGGGTATTTTGTTCCCCCTTCTAAGAAGGGCCAGAGTAACAATACTTTGTTCTTTCTTCTTCTTGGGCATCATTTGATATGTGAATTGTGTCAATTCCAAGCTTTTGGGCTAATATCCACTTACCAGTGAATGCATACCATGTGTGTTCTTTTGTGATTGTGTTCCTCATTTAGGATGAAATACAAAAGAAACTGGGGGAAGCCCTTGAGAACATGGGCACAGGGGAAATTTTTCTGACCAGGATACCAATAGCTTATGTTCTAAGATCCAGAATTGACAAATGGGACCTCAGAAAATTACAAAGTTTCTGTAAGGTAAAGGACACTGTCAATAGGACAAAATGGCAACCAACAAATTGAGAAAAGATCTTCACCAACCTTACATCTGACAGAGGGTTAATATCTAATATATACAAAGAACTCAGGAAGTTCCCAGGAAAACTGGGCATAATACTTCCGAAGGATCCTGCAATACTACTTCTGGGCATTACCTAGATGATTCCCTGGCATGCAATAAGGACACATGCTCCACTATATTCATAGCAGTCCTCATTATAATCAACAGAACCTGGATAGAATCCAGATGCCCCTCAATGGAGGAGTGTATACAAAAAATGTGGTATATTTACACAATGAAATACTATTCAGCAATTAAAAACAATGAATTCATGAAATTCTTAGGCAAATGGTTGGATCTGGAAAATATCATCCTAAGTGAACTAACCCAATCACAAAAGAACACACTTGGAATGCAGTCACTGATAAATGGATATTAGCTCAGAAACTCTGAATATCCAAGACATAATTCACATTTCAAATGACTCCCAAGAAGGATGAAAGAGAGGTCTCTGGTCCTGAAAATGCTTGTTCCAGCATTGTAGGGGAATACCAGGACAAAGAAGTAGGAGGGGGGTGATAGGAGAATGGGCTGAGGGAAGAGGGTTTAAGGAACTCATGGGGATGGGGTACCTGGGAAAGGAAAAATAATTTTGAATGTAAACAAAGAATATTGAAAATAAAAAGTAAAAAAAAAAACAGAATAACAAAAATTATTCTAGTTTTAGAGTTTATGATAGCTATGAATTTCAACAAGATATCATAGGCATCTATTAATGATTAGGAGTTTGGTAGAGGTAAGTTTTGGATCTTGGGCTGTCTTCCCCTTTGGTTAATGCCTTACATGTTGAATTGTACAAGAGCAGAATATATATGAAATTTTGGTTAACATTACATAGAACAACAAAATAAACAGAAGGGGAATGTTAAGGGAAGATAGTTTTCATGTTACTAATTAATTGACAAAATATTTTTAAGATAGAATTTTAAATTAGAGATCATGATGATTAATGAAGTTGATAACAAAGTGAATTTTTGTGAAGAAAAAAATTCCTACTATAGACCTTTGGGCCATTCTGTTGCAAATGGTGAAAATAACTGGTGTTGATGGGATATAAATGTTTTTCACAGTATCCAGTAAGCTAAAGCAAGAAAATCACAGTTTCCAAGAAAAATTGAGCTATGTAGTGAGACCATGTGTCTTAATCAGTGGTCTATTAAAATGAAGAGATACCATCAGCATGAAAATTTTTTAAAATGAAACCATTTAATTGGGATTTGCTTACAGTTTCAGAGGTTTAGTCCATTCTTACTATGGTGGGAGTGAGGTAGCATTTGGGTAGACATGTTCCTTGAGCAGTAGCTGAGAGAATCTTCAGGTAGCAAAAAGAAAGAAACTCTGGTCTTATAAAGGACATTCTGAAATCTCCAGTTCCACCCATTTGGCTAAGAATTTTTTGCCACCCATTTTCCAGTTCTACCCATTTGCCTACTAATTTCATGAATTCATTGTTTCTAATGGCTGAGTATTAACTACATTGTGCAAATGGACCATATTTTCTGTATCCATTCCTCCAATGAGGGACATCTGGGTTCTTTCCAGCTTCTGGCTATTATAAATAAGGCTGCTATGAACATAGTGGAGCATGTGACCTTATTGCATGCCAGGGAATCCTCTGGGCATATGCCCAGGAGTGGTATAGCAGGATCTTTCAGAAGTGAGGTGCCCACATTTCTGTGGAACCACCAGACTGATTTCCAGAGTGGTTGTACCAACTTTCATTCCCACCAGCAGTGGAGGAGTGTTCCTCTTTCTCCTTGCCACACCTACTATCTCCTGAGTTTTTGATCTTATGCATTCTGACTGGTATGAGGTGAAATCTCAGGGTTGTTTTGATTTGCATTTTCCTAATGACTAATGATATTGAACATGTTTTAAGGTGTTTATCAGCCATCTGAAGTTCTTCAGGTGAAAATTCTTTGTTTAGCTCTGTACCTCATTTTTTAATAGGGTTATTTGGCTCTCTGGAGTCTAACTTCTTGAGTTCTTTGTATATATTAGATATTATTCCTCTATTGAATGTAGGGTTGATGAAGATCCTTTCCCAATTTGTTGGTTGCCATTTTGTCTGCTTGACACTGTCCTTTGCTTTACAAAACTTTGTAACTTTTTGAGGTCCCATTTGTCGATTCTTTATCTTAGAGCATAAGCTATTGGTGTTCTATCCAGGAACTTTTCCCCTGTGCCCATGTCCTCAAGGGTCTTCCCCAGTTTCTTTTCCATTAGTTTCAGTGTGTCTGGTTTTATGTGGAGATCTTTGATTCACTTGAAGTTGAGCTTAGTGCAAGGAGAAAAAAATGAATCAATTCGTATTCTTCTGCAAGCTGACCTCCAGTTGAGCCAGCACCATTTGTTGAAAAGGCTATCTTTTTTCCACTGGATGCTTTCAGCTCCTTTGTCGAAGATCAAGTGACCATAGGTGTGTGAACTCATATCTCAGTCTTCAGTCCTATTCCATTGATCTGTCATTGTACCTGTACTATGTAGTTTTTAACACTATTGTTCTGTAGTACTGCTTGAGGTACAGGATAGTGATTTCCCCGGATTAGATTTAGCTATCCTGTTTTTTTGTTATTCCAGATGAATTTGAGAATTGTTCTTTCTAACTTTATGAAGAACTGATTTGGGATTTTGATGGGGATTGCATTGAATCTGTATATTGCTTTTGGTAAGATGGCCATTTTTACTATATTAATCCTGTCAATCCACGAGCATGGAAGATTTTTCCATTTTATGAGGTCTTCTTCGAAATCCTTCTTCAGAGATCTGAAGTTCTTCTCATCAGATCTTTCATTTGTTTGGTTAGAGTTACACCAAGATACTTTATATTGTTTGTGGCTATTGTGAAGGGTGTCATTTCCCTAATTTCTTTCTCAGCCTGCCTATCATTTGCATATAGGAGGGCTACTGATTTGCTTGAGCTGATTTTATAACCAGCCACTTTGCTGAAGTTGTTTATCAGCTGTAGAAGTTCGCTGGTGGAGATTTTTGGGTCGCTTAAGTAGACTATCATATCATCTGCAAATAGCAACAGTTTGACTTCTTCCTTTTCAATTTGTATCCCTTTGACCTCCTTATGTTGTCTAATTGTTCCAGTTTGAACTTCAAGTACTATATTAAAACGATATGGAGAGAGGGGGCAGCCTTGTCTAGTCACTGATTTTAGTGGGAATGTTTCAAGGTTCTCTCTATAATAAAAGCAATATACAGCATATCAGTAGCCATTTGATGTTGGGCAGCTTTGTCTAGACCCTGATTTTAGTGGGATTGCTTCAAGTTTCTCTCATTAAGCTTGATGCTGAATACTGATTTGCTTGAGTCGATTTTAAAACCAGCCACTTTGCTGAAGCTGTTTATCAGCTGTAGGAATTCTCTGGTGGAGTTTCTTGGGTCAGTTAAGTTTACTATCATAGCATCTGCAAATAGTGACAGTTTGACTTCTTCCTTTCCAATTTCTATCCCTTTGACCTCCTTATGTTGTCTAATTGTTCTAGCTAGAACTTCAAATACTATGTTAAAAAGATATGGAGAGAGGGGGCAGCTTTGTCTAGACCCTGATTTTAGTGGGATTGCTTCAAGTTTCTTTCATTTGGTTTGATGTTGGCTACTGGTTTGCTGTATATTGCTTTTACTATGTTTAGGTATGGTACTTGAATTCCTGGTCTTTCCAAAACTTTTAGCATGAAATGATGCTGAATTTTGTCAAATGCTTTTCAGCACCTAATGAAATGACCATGTGTTTTTTTTTGCCTTGAGTTTGTTTATATAGTGGATCACATTGATGGATTTCTGTATATTGAGCATATATATATGCACCCCTGGGATGAAGCCAACTTGATCATTCTGAATGATCATTTAAATGTCTTTTTGGATTCGATTGGCAAGAATTTTATTGAGTATTTTTGCGTCGATATTCATAAGGGATATTGGCCTATAGTTCTTTTTCTTTGTTGGATCTTTGTGTGGTTTTGGTTTTTATTTTGTGGAATAATTTGAGGAATATTGGTGTTAGGTCTTCATTGAAGGTCTGATAGAATTCTGCACTAAAACCATCTGGTCCTGTGCTTTTTTTTGGTTGGTAGACTTTCTATGACCCTTTTTATCTCTTTAGTCTTTATGGGACTGTTTAGTTGATCTATTTTATCCTGATTTAATTTTTGCACTTTATATCTGTTTAGGAAATTATCCCTTTCCTCCAGATTTTCCAGTTGTGTTGTGTATAGACTTTTGTGGTAGGATCTGATGATTTTTTGAATTTCCTCAGTTTCTGTTGTTATATCTCCCTTTTCATTTCTAATTTTGTTAATTTGGATACTGTCTCTGTGCCCCTTTGGTTAGTCTGGCTAAGGGTTTATCTATCTTGTTCATTTTCTCAAAGAACCAGCTACTGTATTTTTTGATTCTTTGTATGGTTCTCTTTGTTTCTACTTGATTGATTCCATTCCTAAATTTGACAATTTTCTGTCTTCTATTCCTCCTGGGTGAATTATCTTCTTTTTGTTCCAGGGTTTTCAGGTGCACAGTTAAGCTTCTAGTGTACACTCTCTCCCACTTCCTTTTGGAGGTTCTCAGGGCTATGAGTTTTCCTCTTAGCACTGCTTTCATTGTGTCCCATAAATTTGGGTATGTTGTGCCTTCATTTTCATTAAATTCTAAAAAGTCTTTGATTTCTTTCTTTATTTCTTCTTTGGCCAAGGTATCATTGAGTAGAGTATTGTTCAGCCTAAATGTGTTTTTGGGCTTTCTGTTGTTTTTATTGCTATTGAAGACCACTCTTATTCCATAGTGATTGGATAGGAGGCAAGGGATTATTTTGATTTTCTTATATTTGTTGAGGTCTGTCTTGTGACCAGTTATATGGTAAATTTTGGAGAAGCTACCATGAGATGCTAAGAATAAGGTATATTCTTTTGCTTTGGGATGAAATGTTCTCTCTATATATCTGTTAAATCAAATTGGTCCAATGCTTCAATTAGTTTCACTGTGTCCCTGTTTAGTTTCTGTTTTCTTGATCTGTCCACTGAGGAGAGTGGAGTGTTGAAGTCACCCACAATTATTGTGTGAGATGCAATGTGTGCTTTGAGCTTTAGTAAAGTTTCTATTACGAATGAGAGTGCCCTTTCATTTGGAGTGTAGATGTTCAGAATGGAGAGTTCTTCCATTGACCAGTAAGAAGTGTCCTTCCATGTCTCTTTTGATGACTTTAGGTTGAAAGTCAATTTTATCTGATATTAGAATGGCTACTATGGATTGTCTCCTAAGACCACTTGCTTGTAAAATTGTTTTCCAGCCTTTTACTCTAAGGTAGTGTTTGTTTTTGACAGTGAGGTGTGTTTCCTGTAAGCAGCAAAATGTAGGGTCCTGTTTATGTATCCAGTCGGTTAGTCTATGTCTTTTTATTGGGGAACTGAGTCCATTGATGTTAAGAGATATTAAAGAGTAGTGAGTATTACTTCCTGTTATTTTTGATGTTACTTTTATATTTGAGTGGTTAACTTCTTTGGGCTTGATGAAAGAAGTTTACTTTCTTGCTTTTTTCTGGGGTGTAGTTTCCCTCCTTGTATTGGTGTTTCCCCCATATTTTCCATTGTAGGGCTGGGTTTGTGGAAAGATATTGTGTAAATTTGGTTTTATCATGGAATATCTTGATTTCTCCATCTATGGTGATTGAGAGTTTTGCTGAGTATAGTTGTCTTGGCTGGCATTTGTTTTCTCTTAGAGTCTGCATGAATCTTCTAGCTTTCATGGTCTCCAGTGAGAAGTCTGGTGTAATTCTAATTGTCTTCCTTTATATGTTACTTGGTCTTTATCTCTTACTGCTCTTAATATTCTTTCTTTGTTTAGTACATTTTGGGTTTTGATTATTATGTGATGGGAGGTATTTCTGTTCTGGTTCAGACTGTTTGGAGTTCTGTAGGCTTTTTGTGTCTTCATGGGCAGCTCTCTCTTTAGGTTAGGGAAGTTTTCTTCCATAATTTTGATGAAGATATTTGCTGGCCCTTTAAGTTGTAAATTTTCACTCTCATCTATACCTATGATCCTTAAGTTTGGTCTTCTCATTTTGTTCTGGATTTCCTGGATGTTTTGGGTTACAAGCTTTTTGCAATTTGAATTTTCTTTCATTTTTTGAGTCAATGGTTTCTATGGTCTTCTGCATCTGAGATTCTTTCTTCCATCTCTTGAATTCTGTTGTTGATACTTGTGTCTATGGCCCCTGATTTCTTCCCAAGGCTTTCTATCTCCAAGGTTGTCTATGTGATTTCTTAGTTGTTTCTACTTCTGTTTTTAGATCCTGGATGGTTTTGCTCAGTTCCTTCACTTGTTTGTTTGTATTTTCTTGTATTTCTTTAACATATTTTTATGTTTCTTCTTTCACTACTTCTGCCTGTTGACTCAATTTCTCCTGCATTTCTTTGAGTGATTTTTTTTCTCCGTTTCCTTTTTATTGGCTTCTAACTGTTGACCCCTATTCTCCTGAATTTCTTTAAGTGATTTTTGTGTTTCCATTGTAATGGCCTCTAACTTATTCATGTTTCCCTGTATTTCTTTAAGAGCTTTATTTATGTCCTTTTTCTCTTCCTCTAACAGCATCATGACCAGTGATTTTAAATCCAAACCTTGTTTTTCTGATGTGTTGGGGTGTCCCGAACTTGCTGTTGTTGTAGAATTGAGTTCAAATGCTGTCATATTGCCTTTATTTCTGTTAGTAATGTTCCTGCAATAGCCTTTTGCCATCTGGTTATCTCTGACATTAGTTGGTTAGTGACAGCAGTCACTGGCTGGTGCTTGAACCTCCTGTGGGCCTGTAAGGCCATTTCCGCACCACTGGATGACTTAGTTTCCCCTGGCGCAGATTGCTGATGTGCTGCCATACTCTTTGGTGTCGCTGAAGCCCTAGTGTGACCTCTCCCAAGCAATGCTATACTCAGTTTGTCTCTGTGTACCTGGTGTTGCCTGTCATGTTTGCCCAGTAGTAATGATGGTGGATGCTGTGTGGACCCCCTCCAAGAGCTGATCACACTGTAGAGCCAACAGCCCAGGATAGGGCTTGTTGCTGGGTCTCAAATGCTCTGCTGATGCTGGTTCTTGAATGTGCCCCTTCTACTCAATGCCTTGCTCCTGTCTGTTCTTAAGTGAGTTTCAGGAAGTGGGATATTCCCCATGTCAGAAGTGTCACAGGTCTACTACATTTGATGGAAAGAGGCAGTGGTGATTAAACTGCTCCTGTTGGTTCCCTAGAGAGTATTAGGTAGTGGGATCTTCCCCGTGTCCGATGTGGCACAGGTCTCTGGCTGAGCTGGCTGCTTGGTCACAGGAGGCAAGATGGTGGTGACGTGGGACCACAGGGCTCTGTCTAACCTCAGGACTCCCTGCAGTTCAGGAATTTCCCTGGCTGAGCCGACTGAGCTGCCAGCTCCAAGATGGTGGATACCTCGGACCATAGGGCTCAGTCTAACTGTAGGACTCTCTGTAGGTCAGGCACTTCCGTGGATGAGCTACCAGAGCCAGGATGGTGGCTGGTGCCCTCTGACCCGAGAGCCTCTGTCACTGCAGGTCAGGAACTTCCCTGACTGAGCATCTGGAAATAATACGGTGGCTGGCGACCTCGGACTGTGGGGCTCTGTCTAACTGCAGGACACACTGCAGGTCAGATGCTCCCTGCAGGCTCCCTGGAGTGGAAGGAACCCAGGCAGGCTATGTCCTAGGCATTCCTTCACTCTGGTGCCCTCTGTGTACCTTGTTGAGCTGCCGGAACCTGGATGGTGGCTGGCAACCTTGGACCGTGGGCCTCTGTCTAACCACAGGACCACTGCAGGTCATGCACTTCCCAGGCTGAGCTTCTTATTCTGTTTTAACAGAAGAGTACCTGAAGAGATGGTTTAGTAGTTAACTGAGATTGTTATAGAACCACAAGGATTGATTTTGGATTTACAGCATCCACATCAAAATTTGGGCAATTGGTGTAGACCTATGAATCAATTTTAAAAGAAGATATTGACAAAACTATCATTATAGTTTGGTAGCTTCAAATCGAGCCAAAAAAAAAAAAAAAAAAAAAAAAGCAGGGGTTTGGCTCCTGAAGAAATACCCCAACCCCCCCTCCTGGACTGCTTGATTCATAACACTTTCCTGTGGTACCCATACAAATTTTATATACACTCACACAAAAACACGTACATATAGTGAATGTATACCTATATATATACATACATACATACATACATACATACATACATACATACATACACACATACATACATACACACATACACATAATACACCCTATTTTGAATAATAAAGGATACAAGATAAGGACTTCTCAATGATCTCTGTTAAAATAAATAGTTCACTGCTAATAATTTTATTATATAAGATACCTTAAAGATATCTGCATTGTGGGAATAAACATCTATTATATTGTTCATTAATTCAAAATGCATCAATTCACATTAAAATCAGACTATTCAGTCTTTAATAACCTACATGAAAAAATAGAATGAAAATAGTTACTAATGTTGTTTAATAACAACATTTTATATTAATCTAATATTTTAAGATATAAGTGGAAACATATTCTCAGATGTTTAACATCATTTTATAATAAGGATTTTATCTATAATTTCCAACTTGAGAAGTTCTAGAAAAAAACACCTTGTCCTAAAGAAATGCTATTCTTGAATCCAAGAGATTGCACAGTCATTAGGAGTGATGGCCAGTACTTTTACAGAAAATATTTGATTCTCTACACACTCTTTTAGGTTGAAATCGTCCATGATTCCAGTTCCAGGGGTTCAGATCCAGGCACCAGGCATGTAAGCTCGGGTAGGGGAGCTCTGAGAACCTCTAGACTTTCCCAGAGACCTGGGATGGGATAGGCTCCTATAACTCAGTGCTGATGACTAGCCAAAATGCCCAATAGTAGGAAGATGGAACCTGGAGAGACCACCTCCAGTAGATAGACAGTGCCTCTAGTGGAGGGATGGGCTCACCAAACCACCTTCAAAATTTTTGACTCAGGATTGTTCCTGTCCAAAAAATATACAGGGACAAAGATAGAGAAGAGATTGAAGAAAAGGACATACAGTGACTGGCCCATCTTGAGCATACACTAAACCCTGACACTATTAATGATGCTATATTGTGCTTGAAGACAGGAACCTAGCAGGGCTGACCTCTGAGTGTCTCTAACAGCAGAAGACTGAGTCAGATGCACATACTTACAGCTAATCATTGGACCAAAGTCATGAACCCATACAGAGAAGTTAGGGAAAGGAGTGGAGGAACTGAAGGAGATGACAACCCTATAGGATGACCAACAGTGTCAATTAACCCAGACCCCTGGAATATCCCAGAGTTAAGTCAGCAACCAAAGAGCATACTTGGGCTGGTCCATGGCCCCTACCACATATGTAGCAGAGTACTGCCTTGTCTAGCCCAGTGGGGAAGGATAGGCCTAATCCTGTAGAGACTTGATGAATCATGGATAAGGATGCTGGGGCACTGAATATTGAGGTGATATGGGGGAGGGTGGCCGGGGAAATACCCTCTCAGGGGCAATGGGGATGGATAATGGGTTAAAAAACTCTAGGAGGTGGGACCAGGAGGTGGGAGTTTTGGAATGTAAATAAATTAAAATAAAATACAAACTTACTGAAATATCAATATCTAGTAAGATAATTGCTTTCCTTATACTTGTGAGGATTGATAATGCTACAAAATATTTAAGAAAGGATATGGTTTCATTAACTGCATCTGTGCATCAAATAAAGATATGCTAACTTTGACATACTATTAGTAACTCCAAAGATAAGCTAACCTTTTATAGAGGGCTTTAGACTGCTATCATTGTCATGTGCTTTCCAGTAGTATTTTATTAATAAATATTTCATTGTTTTGAAACTACATTTTTTATTTAGAAAATGCTGTTTATTTCAAATGCTGTTTTTAGTGATTTTGAATCCTATGTGGACTTCTTTCCCACTGTCACTATCTTTTGTACAGTCTCATATAACACTAAACAAATGAGAAACTATAACTTTTCACATCCCCACTTTTACAAAGGTTCATGTTTCTTAGTTCCATTATAACTCTGTGGACTTTAAAGTTGAAACTTTGATGGTTTTCTCTATATTAGCTTTCTGATTTTGCCAACAAAACATATTAATTAGGCTTGCTTAGCAAATAATTAACTTAAATTTAATTAGTTTTTTTCATATTTATCTTCCAGCCATTCTAATCTAAAAGTTGTTGTTAATCCAAGATATTTTCATGCTTGCATCTCATGTATATGTATGTATATATATATATATATATAATTAAGTTAATATATATAATTCCTTCCTGGAATTATTTGCGGGGTTGTGATTAATGAACATAAAGATGTTTTTTACTAATGGAAGCAGGATCTGAAAATTCTTTCAACATATTAAAAATATTATAGGTATTTGATAGGTAAAGGATGAATTCAATATTCTTTTATATCATTGTCATTTACAAAGAAAAAATTAACACAGTAAGAATCTGTTGAGTAACACCTTGATATGTAGTGGGATAACATAAAATGAGAGAATTTAATAAACAGTGATTCACAAAGCTATAGTGTAGTAATCAATGGATTTTAGGGTTAGCATTATAAAAATTCAGTAATAAAAGCAAATAGTGTCCTTCTACCACCTCTAATTATCACTTCATTTTTTTACATTTGACTTCTCTCTTTTTTTGTTTTTATTAGATATTTTCTTTATTTACATCTCAAATGTTATCCCCATTCCTCTTTCTCATCTGAAAACCCCCTATCCGACACCGCCTCCCCCTGCTCACCAACCTACCAACTCCTGCTCCCGGATCTAGCTACCACCTACATTGGGACATTGACCATTCACAGGACCAAGGGCCTCTCCTCTCATTGATGTCCAACAAGGCCATCCTCTGCTGCATATGAGGCTGGAGCCATGGGTCCCTCCATGTATACTCTTTAGTTGGTGGATTTGTCCCTGGGAGCTCTTAGAATACTGGTTGGTTCATATTGTTATTCCTCCTATGGTGCTGGAAACCCCTTCAGCTCCTTGGGCCCTTCTCTTGCTCCTCCTCTGGGGACCCTGTGCTCAGTCCAATCAGCTGAGAGCATTTGAAAAACAGTTTGGTGACTCCTCAGAACATTGGACATAGTACTACTTGAGGATCCAGGTATACCACTCCTGGCCATATACCAAGAAGATGCTCCAACATGTAATAAGGACACATGCTCCACTATACTCATAGAAACCTTATTTATAATATCCAGAAGCTGGAAAGAACCCAGATATCCCTCAATGGAAGAATGGGTAGAGAAAATGTGGTATATTTACACAATGGAATACTCAGCTATTAAAAAAAAGTGAATTCATGAAATTGTATGGTAAATGGATTGAAATAGAAAATATCATTCTCAGTGAGGTAAACTAATCACAAAACAACACCCATGGTGTACACTCACTGATAAGTGGATATTAGCCCAAAAGCTCAGAATACTCAAGATACAATTCACAGACCACATGGAGCTCAAGAAGAAAGAAGAACAAAGGACAGAAAGTCAACCAACAGGTTGGGAAAAGATCTTCACCAACCCTAAATCTGACAGAGGGCAAATATCTAATATATACAAAGAACTCAAGAAGGTAGAACCCAGAGAACCAAATAACCCCATTAAAAAGTGGGGTACAGAACTAAACAAAGAATTTTCACCTGAAGAACTTCGGAGGGCTGAGAAGCACCTTAAGAAATGTGCAACATCATTAGCCATTAGGGAAATGGAAATCAAAACAACCCTGAGATTTCACCTCACACCAGACAGAAAGCCTAAGATTAAAATGTCAGGAGACAGCAGGTGTTGGCGAGGATGTGGAGAAAGAGGAACACTCCTCCACTGCTGGTGGGGTTGCAAATTGACACAACCACTCTGGAAATCAGTCTGGTGGTACCTCAGAAAACTGGGCACCTCCCTTCCAGAAGATCCTGCTATGCCACTCCTGGGCATATACCCAGAGGATTCCCCAGCATGCAATAAAGACACATGCCCCAATATGTTCATAGCAGCCCTATTTATAATAGCCAGAAGCTGGAAAGAACCCAGGTATCCCTCAATGGAGGAATGGATACAAAAAATGTGGTATATATACACAGTGTAGTACTATTCAGCCATTAGAAACAATGAATTCATGAAATTCTTAGGCAAATGAATGGAGCTGGAGAACATCATACTAAGTGAGGTAACCCAGTCTCAAAAGATGTATCATGGTATGCACTCACTAATAAGTGGATATTAACCTAGAAAACTGAAATACCCAAAACATAATCCACACATCAAATGAGGTACAAGAAGAATGGAGGAGTGACCCCTTGTTCTGGAAAGATTCAGTGTAGCAGTATAGAGCAAAACCAGAACAGGGAAGTGGGAAGGGGTGGGTGGGAAAACAGGGGGAGGGAAGGGGGCTTATGTGAGTTTTGGGGAGTGGGGGTCCAGAAGAGGGGAAATCATTTGAAATGTAAATAAATAATATATCGAATAAAAAAAAAAGAAGAACAAAGTGTAGATATTTTGTCGTTCCTAGGAAGGGAAACAAATTATCCTTGGGAGGAGATACAGAGACAAAGTGTTCAGCAGATACTGAAGGAAAGGCCATGCAGAGACTGTCCCACCTGGGGATCCATCCTTTGTACAGTTACAAAATCCAGAAACTATTGTAGATGTCAACTATTGCTTGCTGACAAGAGCCTGATATAGTTGTCTCCTGAGAGGTTCTGCCAGTATCTAATTATTATTTCAGGCACAGAAATTCAGCATGCCATCTTATCCTAGATGCATAAAATAAAGACTATAAAGTCTTAAAATAGTAGTGATAAATATGAGACACAGTATCTATATTAAGTAAAATAATTAAATCACTTATGCTTACTTTTATTATGGCATTTTTTTCTAACAGCAATGATTCTTATTTTAACATTTATTAATTTCAATAAACAATCATTTATTTTTCAAATTGGAAGTTGTAATTTTGAATGCATTATCAGAATCATTTGAATTTTGAATACTTACTAATAATGGCAAATACATAAACATTTACATTATTATATTATTTATTTCATAGTTGGAATCAAAACATATCAGTAAAAGATTGTCTCTTAGAAAAGACAGTTGTTATAATTCTAAAAAGACAAATTTGTTCTTAATTTTAAGTGGTGCAAAATTTTATTAAGTTTCATAAAAATTTGATTTCCTCTTCATTCTCTTCCAGACAAAAGATGGTTGATGAACATAAAAACTCACAAGACTGTGGGAGAACATAATAAACCTGTACAATTTCAAGATAGGTGAGATGCCAACACTTAGATGGGAAAATGGACATAGTCTGTTCTTAATTGAGATCCATTGGTAAATGAAAGGAAAGCATTCTCTGATTGAGTATTCCTGGGCATGTCAATCACATTTCCAGAGTTGGCCTTATGCCTATTTAAAGTTGGCTGACACAAAATGAACTCAATGTTATTTTTGTGGACTTCATTTTTGTTGTTTACTTTGTTTTGGATTTTTCTATGTGTTTTGTTTTTTTGGGGATTTTCTGAAGCTTTTTGATTTCATGATTTTTTGGATTTTTGGTGATTGGGGGTTTTTGCTTCTTTTCATTGAGAGAGAGAGAGAGAGAGAGAGAGAGAGAGAGAGAGAGAGAGAGAGAGAGAGAGAGAGAGAACATTAAATTGGTTGGGTATGAAGGTTGGAAAAATCTGGAAGGTATTCAGGGATGGGACACATGCTCAAAATATAGTGTATGAAAAACTAGTAATAATACAAATGAAATTATTTCATCCTTATTACACACACACACATACACACAAAGAATTATGTATAACTTGTACCCCCAGAGCACCAAGGTACTTAGCCACCAATCAAAGAGTGCATATGGAGGGTCCTATGACTCTAGCCACATAGGTAGCAGAGGATTGCCTGGTCGGTAATAAGGTATTATTTAGCAAAATACTTTATCTTCTTAGGATATACTCATGATGTGAGTCAAATTCTATAAGGTGAATAGCATATCAAGTTCTCATAATCAATGAGAGGAGAGGCCCTTGGACCTGTGATGGCTCATTAACCCAGTGTAGGTGAATGCCAGGTCAGGGAAGTGGGATTTTGTGGGTTATTGAGCAGAGGGATGGGGATGGGATATGGGGTTTTGGAAGGGGAAGCAAGGAAAGGGGATAATATTTGAAATGTAAATAAAGAAAATATCTAATAAAAGAAAAAATAACTTTTAAGATATCCACTAATCATCATTACAAAAAAAAGAAAAAACCCTCTATAATTCTTAGAGCAGCAAGAAGGCAGTTCATCTCATTTTTGACTCACAGTTTAAATCCCCCAAAACTAGAGTAAATGCTATTACTGAAATTCTTTATTCAAATTAATGAGCTTTGCTTTCTTTCAGACATGGTTATCTCTCTAATGTGGGGTTAGGAAAAATAGCATAGAACACATGATAGCATAGGGTTTCTACAATCCAAAATCTGCAAGACAATGGGGTTTTCAAGGTTTGGGGATATTTAGGGAAAAAATGGTTATTTTGATTTTGTAGGAACTTAGTTGAATATTTCAAAATTATTTAGCAAAATACCTTATCTTCTTAGAATATACTCATGATGTGAGTCAAATTCTATAGGGTGAATAGCATATCAAATTCTCATAATAGTTTAATACACAGAATAATCAACTTGAATTTTCCAGGAAATAGAAATGAACATGCCCTGGTCCTATAACAAAATAGTTTCTATTCTTAATTCAGGTTGGTATATTAATAGTAAAGACAAAGACAATCCCCTCAAAGATACAAATGGTGACAACCAATGAAATTTAACTTAATATACATGGGAAGAAGGAGCTTCACCTGAGGAATTGGTGCTATGAAATTGTTGTGTGTTCCTGTGTATGGAGCAAAATTAATGATTAAAATAATAACACCCAGCCTACTATGACTGTTGACATTCACATGCAGGAGAGCCTGGATTGTAAAATAAATTTAACTGAGCAAGCTATTGAAAACAGGACAGAAAGCATCATTCCTCCATAGCCCATGCACATTTCATAACTTCAGGTTGTTGATGTGAGTTCTAAACTTGGCTACTCATAGTGATAGATTATAAATAAACATTTTTTTTTCTCCAAGCTGATTTTGGTCAGTATATTTGCAGAGCAATAAAAGCAAACTAAAACATTTTAGGAACATTTTAGTTTCTAAAGTACTGTTTTCATGATGTTTACTGTTAATTGCTTATTTTAAAAATGATTTATTTTCTGAAAATTTTTATTGGTTATTTTATTTATTTACATTTCAAATGTTATCCCTCTTCCCAAGTTGCCCTCCACAAAGCCCCTATCCCATTCCCACTAGTCCCGCATCTATGAAGGCACTCCCCCACCTACCTCCCCACTCCTGACTCACCACCCTGGTAATCCCCTATACTGGGGCATCGAGCATTCACAGGACCAATGGACTCTACTACCATTGATGCCAGATAAGTGCATCCTCTGTTACATATGCAGCTGGAGTCATAGGTAACTCCATGTGTACTTTGGTTGGTGGTTTAGTCTCTGAGAGTTTTGGAGTAATTATTGGTTGATATTTTTGTTTTCCTATGGGGTTTCAAACCCCTTCACCTCCTTCAGTCCTTCCCCTAACATTTTAATTGGGGTCCCTGTGCTCAGTCTGATGGTTGGCTGCAATCATCTGCATCTCTATTGAAAAGGTTCTGGCAGAGTCTTTCAGGAGACAAGGATATCAGGCTCCTATTAACAAGCACTTCTGTGTTTGGTGGCTGTGTATGGGATGGATCCCCAGGTGAGACAGCCTCTGGATGGTCTTTCCTTTAATCTCAGCTCTACTCTTTGTCCCTGTATTTTCTTCAGACAAGAGTAATTCTGGGTCAATATTTTGAAGATGGGTGAGTGTCTCCATCTCTCAACCTGGGCCTTGTTTAACATATGGATATGGTCTCTACACATTATTTCTCCCCTTTGTTGTGTATTTCCACTAATGTATTCCCTGTTGTGTTTAATGTTTTCATTTTTTTAGAATTTTATATATTATATTTAATCATAGTTTTCCCAGTCCCGTGTATAAGATCAATTCTTTATTCCATACCTACTATATTCATTTATTATTTTTTACTGATTGAATCTAATTAGTATTACCTATATATTTTTGAATGAATGTCCATTTACTAAAGTATGTTAGTCAATTAAGGAGCCACATCCTTAAGGAAAAACCCTAATTCCTGTTCTTCCAGGTGCTCTTAGTTGCCAATAGTTCCTCAGCTAGTGGTGCAACTTTGTGTCTACTTCCCTTTCATATGCCAAGGTTTTATATGGCTAGAACTTTCACAGACATTGTTTATTTTATCACAAATTGCTAGGAATTCATAAAAAGAACTTCCTTTCAGGTCCTGAAAACCCTTTTTTTTTCTTGACATCTACAACTTCTAGCACTTCCACAATAATCCATGAATCTTAGGAGAAGATATTCAGATATCCCATTTAAGGCTAAGCAATCTGAAATCACTTATTCTCAGCATGAAAACAAGCTATGGGTCTCTACATTATTCCCTATCTACCAGGAAAAAAAGCTTCTTTGATAAAGATTGAGAGATTCCCTGAACAGATGATATTATGAGAAATTGTTAGGTGTCAGTTTTATAAACTCTACTATTAGCATAATAAGAGTAGTAGGTTCTCCCTTAGGTCTTATGACCACACATAGTTGTTTTCACCAATCACTGAGTTACATAAGGATTTAATTTCATGGAACAAGCCTTAAATCCAATCCAAAACTGATAGTTTACTTCTGTAATATTCGTGACACTAATACCAGTAGACATATCTTTCTAAGCAGGCCATGTTCGTAGCTTTTAAGGTTCACAAATGTGTGATGGTGATAGGTGATAAGGACTTTTTACCTGGAATGGTGAGCATAATACCTTCTGGGTCTATAAAAACTAGCCAGTAGCCATGAAGTTTCCAAGTTAATACAGCTTTATTTTTCTATAGTCTATGACAGAAGTGTGTGATGACTACACCATCAGGAAAAGCATTAAAGTTCTTAAAAGGTGAAATATATTCACTGTTGTGACTACAAACTAGTAACATCTCCCTGGAAATCAGGGCGAGGGTTCTTCAAAAATCTAAAAGTAGATCTCCCACATTTATCAGTTATACCATTCCTTTGTATATACACAAAAGACTATATCCTACCATAGAGAGAGGTGTTCATGCATAGTCATTGTTGCTCTATTAACAATAGCCACTAAATAGAAAGCACCTAGATGTTCATGCCATAATGAATACATAATTAAATTAATGTCTATTTATGTATTTTTATCTGTTAATTAATACGACACTGAAACTGTCAAGTAAATGGATGAAACTGGAAATAATCAATTTGAATGAGGTAATTCAGACCCTGAGAGATGTCAAGGTTTTTCTCATTTGTGGATGTTAGCTTTGACTTTTTAGAAATGTGGCTTCATTTGGAATTTACACAGAAGTCAGAATATTAGTAAGGGGCCTTGAAAAATGATTGCTTTCAAAAGGAGAAACATAAAGCACAGTAATGTTTAAATTAAAAATCTCAGAAGATACGTTGAAGACATCTATACTGGCATTATAAAAACATAAATTGATAAAATATGGCAGACATCCTTCAAACTGACTTGGCTTTTTTTTTTAATTTGGAAAAAACTCATTGGAGAAAGAAAGTGTTTATCATTAAACCCTTTGAATTAAGACAAAATAAAATAGAGAATGTAGTCTAAAAAATGAAAGGCATATTTAGATAAGTTAGATTTCTCTGGAATAAACATTTCATCTTACATCATTTTATATTTTTTAACATCTTATGGTCATATTTTTAATCACAAAGTCACAAGTCTTTGAAATGGTACTTTGTAAAATGAAGTTCATACCAAAATATATATGTTGAATTTGTTAAAATCAATGTATCCTAGAACTGAAAATGATTAAAAAGTTTTGGGAAATCTGTATGTTTTATATTTCCTAGTGATACTGGTGCTGATAACATGGTCAAAATTCTCAGAAACAAACTTTAGAGATGGTTATAAAAGATAACACACTTAGTCCAAAAATATAAATCAGATAATTGGGACATTATATATGTTATATACATTAAATAATAGTTAAATAAATCTAGATTAAATGAATGCAAGCAGTTCGTTAATTGAATACATGGTCTACAAGAAGAAAGAAATCCTGTCTTGTATTAGAAATCTAGCCAACTTCACTGGGGTCACTGCAGTAAAAGAGCATTGTAGAAAATGCATTGTAGGGTGAAATCTCAGGGTTGTTTTACATTTCCCTAATGACTAATGATGTTGAACATTTCTTAAGGTGCTTCTCAGCCATCCAAAGATCTTCAGGTGAAATTTTTTTGTTTATCTCTGCACCCCATTTTCAATAGGGTTATTTGGTTTTCTGGGGTCTAACTTCTTGAGTTCTTTGAATTGGATATTAGCCCTCTGTCAGATGTAGGGTTGGTGAAGATCTTTTCCCAATTTGTTGGTTGCCGATTTGTCCTTTTGACAGTGTTCTTTGCCTTACAGAAACTTGTAATTTTATGAGGTTCCATTTGTCAATTCTTGATCTTAGAGCATAAGTTATAGGTTTTCTGTTCAGGAAATTTCCCCCATGCCTATGTCCTCAAGGGTCTTCCCCAGTTTCTTTTCTATTAGTTTCAGTGTGTCTGGCTTTATGTGGAGGTCCTTGATCCACTTGGAGTTGAGCTTAGTACAAGGAGATAAGAATGGATCAATTCACATTCTTCTGCATGCTGACCTCCAATTGAATCAGCACTATTTGATGAAAAGGCTATCTTTTATTCCACTGGATGTTTTCAGCTCCTTTGTCAAGGATCAAGTGACCATAGGTATATGGGTTCATTTCTGGGATTTCAATCCTATTCCATTGATCCACCTGCCTGTCACTGTACCAATACCATGTAGTTTTTAACACTATTGCTCTGTAGTATTGCTTGAGGTCCAGGATTCTGATTCCCCCAGAAGTTCTTTTACTGTTGAGAATAGTTTTAGCTATCCTGGGTTTTTTGTTATTCCAGATGAATTTGAGAATTGCTCTTTCTAACTCTATGAAAAACTGAGTTGGAATTTTGATGGGGATTGCATTTAATTTGTATATTGCTTTTGGAAAGATGTTCATTTTAACTATATTAATCCTCTCAATCCATGAGCATGGATGATTTTTCCATTTTCTGAGGTCTTCAATTTCCTTCTTCAGAGACCTGAAGTTCTTGTCATGCAGGTGTTGGTGAGGATGTGGAGAAAGAGGAACACTCCTCCACTGCTGGTGGGATTGCAAGCTGGTACAACCACTCTGGCAATCAGTCTGGTAGTTCCTCAGAAAACTGGGCACAACACTTCCGGAGGACCCCGTTATACAACTCCTGGGCATATACCCAGAGGATTCCCTAGCATGTAATAGGGATACATGTTCCACTATGTTCATAGCAGCCCTATTTATAATAGCCAGAAGCTGGAAAGAACCCAGATGTCCCTCAATGGAGGAATTGATACAAAAATGTGGTATATATACACAATGGAGTACTATTCAGCCATTAGAAACAATGAATTCACAAAATTCTTAGACAAATGGACAGAGCTGCAGAACATCTTCCTAAGTGAGGTAACCCAGTCTCAAAAGAACATTCATGGTGTGCACTCACTGATAAGCAGATATTAGCCTAGAAACTTGGAATACCCAAGACACAATCCACATATCAAATGATGTCCAAGAAGAAGGAAGGAGTGGTCCCTGGTTATTAAAAGGCTCAGTGCAGCAGTGTAGGGGAATACTAGAACAGGGAAGTGGGAAGGGGTGGATGGGGGAACAAGGGGAAGGAAGCATGCTTATGGGACTTTTGGGGAAGGGGAGTCAAGAAAAGGGAAAATTATTTGAAATGTAAATAAAGAATATATCAAATAAAAAAAGAAGATCTCAGAAAATGGAGGGATCTCACATGCTCATGGATAGAGAGAACTAACATAGTAAAAATGCCCATCCTACCAAAGGCAATTTACAAATTTAATGCAATCTCCATCAAAATCCCAACACAATTCTTCAATGACATGGAAAGAGCAATTCTCAAATTCCTATAGAAAGGCAAAAGACTCAGAATACAGAAAACAATTATTAACAATAAAAGGAAGGCTGATGGAAGCAGCATCCCTGATCTCAAGATTTAGCACAGAGCAATAGTGATAAAAACTGCATGGTACTCATGGCGGTTCCTCTGAAAACTGGGCACCTCACTTCCAGAAGATGCTGCTATACCACTCCTGGGCATATACCCAGAAGATTTCCCATCATGTAATAAGGATACATGTTCCACTATGTTCATAGCAGCCCTATTTATAATTGCCAGAAGCTGGAAAGAACCCAGGTATCCCTCAACAGAAGAGTGGATGCAAAAAATGTGGTATATATACACAATGGAGTACTATTCAGCCATTAGAAACAATGAATTCATGAAATTCTTAGGCAAATGGATGGAGCTTGAGAACATCATACTAAGTGAGGTAACCCAGACTCAAAAGATGAATTATGGTATGCACTCACTAATAAGTGGATATTAACCTAGAAAACTGGAATACCAAAAACATAATCCACACATCAAATGAGGTACAAGAAGAACGGAGGAGTGGCCCCTTGTTCTGGAAAGACTCAGTGAAGCCGTTTATGGCAAAACCAGAGCAGGGAAGTGGGAAGGGTTGGGTGGGAAAACAGGGGGAGGGAAGGGGGCTGATGGGACTTTAGGGGAGTGGGGCTCTAGAAAAGGGGAAATCATTTGAAATGTAGATAAAAATATATCGAATAAAAAAAACTGCATGGTATTGGTACAGAGACCTTGGTCAATAGAACTGATTTGGAGACCCTGAAATAAAACAAAACTGAATACTATGCATACTTGACCTTTGACAATGAAGCGGAAAAACATACAATGGGGAAAAAAAAAGAAAGCATCTTCAGTAAATGCTGCTCATCTTACTGGCTGTGTATATGTAGAAAAATGAAAATAGACCCATATTTGTCCTCTGGGGTGGGGTTATAGGTGGGAACATCCTTGTGGAGACAGAGGCAGGGAAGAGGTGTGGAATGTGGAACCGTTGAAGGGTGGACCAGGAGGGGGAGTAAAATCTGGAGTGAAAATAAAACTATTAAATTAACCAAAAGAAAAATAAAAGAATGCATTGTAGAAGAAAACCAAAAGGTTACATGGACCAGCATAATTCCTAACTACATTCTAAATCTTATGCTTATAGTTATAGAATAAGTATACTTTCCACTCTCATTTAATAAATTTCTCTTTATTGTAAATGGAAACTGTTACTGAAAACCATAACTGGGTGTAATGCAAAGATCAACATATCATGAGAAGCCTAGCCTCAATTGATATAATAGCACAATTCCTGCATCTACAACTTAGAGGACATTGTGGAAATAGGGGTAGAAATATTGTAAGAGCCAGAATTTCAGGATGTCTACCATGTGACCATCTCTCCTAGTAAAAGCTCCTTAACCAAAACATGAGCAATAAATATATCAATAAACATGTTAATGTGGAAGGAGAAAAATGCCAGTGTTCTCAACCCTAGACAAAGAACTACAGGCATCAAACGACTAAGGAGAAAAGGAGCATTAATCTCTCTAAGCCCTCTAATTATTTGACCAATACAACGTCATCAGTCCTGAAACCATATAAATACAAAACCTAAACATGGATTCAGCATTGTGTGTGTGTGTGTGTGTGTGTGTGTGTAACAATGATAAGCAAAATATTCTCTGAGGTTATGAGTGAGGGGGGACATGGAAGTGGCTGGAGGGATTAAAGGTAAAAGGGGAAGAGATGTAATTATATTGTAATTAAATGTAATAGAATTAAAAATGGAAATAAAACATCTTCATTTTGCCTGAAAAATTTTTAAACTATTTTAAGAGAATTTTATAAACTTACAACTTTATGGAACAACTTCAGGATAAAATCAATTAAAAGGATTAATGATGGAAAAACAGACTCCATCTGTTAGGTTACATTCATACATCAGAGAAGAATGACTTTAATCATTAAAGCTGACCATGTGGCTATGAGGTTTTTGTTAGTGTTTTGTGCTAAGGATGTAAAAGAATTTGGAATTTTTTGGTAGAAAAGCTAGTGAAAGCTTTTAAACAGACATAAACAGAATCTCACAGTGTGAGTTTGACAGATAGCAATGTTGAGAGAAATGTAGACATTAAGAACCAGCTCAAGATATTTCAGGAATAGTAGAGTTTTATAAAGAATAAGTCTAAAGGTTATTTCTATGATATTTTGGCCAAGAAACTGGCTTACTCTGCCTATGTCTAGTAAATCTGAGATTAAACTTGGATTTAGAGAAAGTGAATTAATTTAGTTTGTGACAAAAAGGGACCTGGGAAAGCTTAAAGTTTAAGACAAGCAGAATACAAACAATAAAGCAGCTGCCATTGTAAGAGATCAGTACCATTTAAAACAAAGATGCCCTGTCCAAAGGATAGTGTTTTCTAATGGTTAGCACAGAGAAGATGAAACAGCTATGGTCCAATGAAGGTAACCAGCATCAATACTCCCAGTAACACAAAGGTTTGCTTTAGTGGTTCTGGTATCTTGTTACTCACAGCTGATTCTTCAGACCCAGCTAACCAAAACCACAGAATCTTCACAATCAAAACATGGCCACTGTAAGAGTCTTTAATCTTCCCTCTGAAATTTCATAATCCAGGCCTCCATCTTGTCTTCCAAGTTTCTACAGAACTTTCCACTGAGCTCTTACTATTCTAATGGTTTTTCTAACTCAAAGTTCCAAAGTCCTTCCACAGTCCACCCCAAAACATGGTCAGGTTGTCACAGGAATACCCCACTATGCTGGTACTAATTTGTCTTAGTCAGGGGCTCTATTCCTGCACAAACCTCATGACCAAGAAGCAAGTTGTGGAGGAAAGGGTTTATTCAGCTTATACTTCCACATTGCAGTTCATCACTAAAGGAAGTCAGGACTGGAACTCAAGAAGGTCAGGAAGCAGGAGCTGATGCAGAGGCCATGGAGGGATGTTACTTACTGGCTTGCTTCCCCTGGCTTGCTCAGCCTGCTCTCTTATAGAACCCAAGAGCACCAGCCCAAAGGTGGTACCACCAACAAGGGGCCCTCCCCACTTGATCACCAATTGAGAAAATGCCCCACAACTGGATCTCATGGAGGCACTCCCTCAACTGAAGCTCCTTTCTTTGTGATAACTCAGCCTGTGTCAAGTTGACACACAAAACTAGCCAGTACAATGTCATATAGAACTTAAGAAACAATGGTTTGTAGGTTATGTCTAAAACATAATGAGTAACAATGAATGAAGCTATGATAGCTAGTGTTGCATACTTAATACCATATAGAATTGCCTGGGAAGGAAATCTGAATGAAGAATTGTCTATACTACTTAGTCTGTGAGCATTTTGGGGAGCCTGTATCTTGATTACTTTTAATTGAGATGGGAAGAACCACTCTTTTGGTAGAACCTTTACATAGGATGGGAATCCTGGGTTATATGAGAGTGACGAAAGCAAATTAAGCTCTAGTATGCATGGGCACATCAATTCCTTGATGTCTGCTTTTGACTTCTTTCAAGCTTCTTCTATTTCCTGTTGCATTGATGCCCCAAAAGTGATGGACAATAGTCTGAATTTATGTGTGAAATAAATTTTCACATACCTTGTTTTGGTAAGGATACCTACAGAAAGGTATAAGTTGTTAATCTTCTTTATGTAGTGCATGCTTGTCTCAAACTCCTAATGCTACTCTATTTTCTCTTCCTCAGTGCTAGGAATAGTTTATAGGCCTAATGTAACATGCCTGAATAAAATATTCTTTTTATTTTAAAACATTTTATTATCATCACTATTATTATTATTATTTAATTGTGTGGGTGGCCTACATGTTCTAGAGCACATATGGAAGTCAGAGCATGACTTTACTGAGTACAGTTCCCTCTCTACACTCATGTATGTTCTGAGAATGGAACAAAGGACATCACACTTGCATAGGAAGTGCTTTAATTGCTTAGCATCACATTAACCTTCCTTTTTGTGTTTCTTTATTTTTTGACATAGGGCCACCCTATGCAGTTCAACTTTTCACTGAACTTACACTGATCCTCTTTTTTTTTTTTTTTCATGTTCTTAGATTGTATCATGGCCAGCAAAGTTCATTGTTTCTATGCTCTAATGGCCTGCTGTGAACATTCAAAACTTGATACTCTATGTGAGCTTCATGGCCATACTGACTTGCCTTGTTTAAGGATTGTATATTGGTAATAAGACACCATGAACAATATCAACTGGGGGAAATGGTTTATTTCATATTATAGTTTTTAGTTCATCATACATAGAAGTCAGGCCATAAACCCTAGACTGGAATCTGTAGCAGGTAAGAACTGAAGTAGAGGACATATAGGAAAATTGCATACTGGCATATTCTCCATGACTTGCTCAGCCTACATTTTTTACAGCACCAGGACCCATAGTTCAGAGTTGATACTGCCAACAGCTAGATAGGTCCTCCCACAGCAATCATCAATTAATAAAATGCCACAAAGGCTTTTCTAGGCAAAAGTGTGGTGGTGTTATTTCCTCAATTGAAATTCCATTTTCTTAAATGGTTCTGGCTTGTATAAAGTTGATATTAAATTAGACAGCAGATGTTTATAATGAATACTAACAGAAGTGATGTCTTAAAGATTTATCCTTAACAGAAAGGTTTGCAGTTGCAGAACTAGAGTTGGTAGACTGTTTTGTTTTCATGCATGAAGCCTTTGGTTTGATCCCTATACTGCAAAGAGTAGGGCATGCTGGTACAGGTCTTTAATCCTAGTAGTGCTGGAAAGTGAAAGAAGGAGAATTAGAAGCTCACAGTCATCTTCAACTATTAAGTGAGATAGAGGACACTCTGACCTCCATGCAATATATCTCAAAAGCAAGTAAGTTTTAGAATGCTGTAAAACATCAACACACAAAAAAACCAGCTTATATCACGTGAGACTGTGCATATCTCAGTTTTATTTAAGCCTCCTCTTACATTACAGAAACAATAAATGTCCTTGAAAGAAATGGTAGAAATGGTATACCTTCTTTAAAGACATCGAGGAAGCTAGTGTTCATTCAGCTTTTTTTTATTTTTATTTAATCTTTTTTTTTTTTTTTTTTTTTTTTTTTTTTTTTTACACTCTATGTATTCTTCCCACTCCAGGTCTACTTTCACTGTTCCATATCCCATAATTACTCTCCCCATATCTCCACAGGATGTCCCCACTCCCACACCCTACCTCACCAGACTGCCTCACTGTCTGGGGCCTCCAGTCTCTTGAGGGTTACCTGAAGGGTTACCTTCTCTAAATGAACCCAGATCCTGTATTCCTCTGCTGTATATGTGTGTGTGTGTGTGTGTGTGTGTGTGTGTGTGTGTGTGTGTGTGTGTGTGTGGAGGGGTGTCATGTTAGCTGGTGCATTCTGCCTGGTTGGTGTTCCATTGTCTGAGAGATCATAGGGGTCCAGAATAAATGAGACTGCTGGTCCTCATACAGGGTCACCCTCCTCCTCAGGTTCTCCCAGCTTTTCCCTAATTCAACAATAGCAGCTTCTGTCCATTGGTCAGGTATAAATATCTGCATCTGAATCTTTCAGCTGCTTGTTGGGTCATTTGGAGGGCAGTCACATTAGGCCCCTTTGCACTCCATAGTCTCAGTAGTAGTGTCAGGCCTTGTGGCCTTTGCCTGAGCTGGATACCACATTGAGCACGTCACTGGACTCCTTTCCCTCAAGCTCTTCTTCATTTTGTCCCTGCAGTTCTTTTAGACAGTAACAATTATAAGTCAGAGTTTTTGACTGTGGGATAACAACCCCTTCACTCACTTGGTGCCCTGAGATTATACTGGAGATGGGCTCTACAAGTTCCCTCTCCCCAACATAGGATATTTCATCTAGATTCCCTCCCTTTACATCCTGAGAGTGTCTTATCTCTCAGGTCTTTGGTACATTCTGCAGGGTCCCCTTACCACCTACTTTCCCAAGTTGCCTGTTTGCATTCTTTATGCTGGTCCTCAGGGTATCACTCCTGATCATGTTCCCCTATATTGCTTCTGGACCCCTTTCCCACCCAGAACCTTTCCTCTTTCCCCCCACCTGGGATTGATTTCTTCTCCCTCCCAAGTGGAACTGAGGCATGCTAACTTTGGCCCTTTGTCTTGTTAACCTTTTTTAGTCCTGTGGACTGTAAACTGGTAGTCTGTAATTTTTTGGCTAATACTCACATATTTGTGAGTACATACCATGCATGTCCTTTTGGGTCTGAGTTACCTCACTCAGGATGATATTTTCTAGTTGTACCCATTTGCCTCTAAAACTCAGGATGTCCTTGTTTCTTCATAGCCAAGTAGTATTCTATTGTGTAAATGAACTGCATATTTTGTATCCATTCTTCTGTTGTGTAACATCTGGGTCATTTCCACCTTCTGGCTATCACAAACAAGACAATATGAACTTAGTGGAAGATGTGCCCTGTGACATGGCGGTACATCTTTTGCATGTATGCCCAAGAGTGGTATAGCTAGATCTTCAGGTAGAACTACTTCCAATTTTCTGACTGATTTCCAGAGTGGTTTTACCTACTTGCCATTCCATTAGCAATGTTTCTCTTTCACTAAATCCTTGCCAACATGTCCTATTACCTTTGGTTTTGATCTTAGACATTCTGATTGGCCTAAGGTAGAATCTCAGGGTTGCTTTTATTTGCATTTCACTGATCAATAAGGACTTTGAACAATTTTTTAAGTGCTTCTCAGCCATTTGATATTCCTTTGTTGGGACATCTCTATTTAGTTCTATACCCCATTTTTGTTTGGGTTATTTGGCTTTCAGTGATTCGCTTCTTGAGTTCTTTATATATTTTGGGTATTAGCCCTTTTTGGATGTGGAGTTATTGAGGATTTTTTTTTTTATATTTACCAGTCTGTAGGTTGCTGGTTAGTCCTATTGTCTATATCCTTTGGCTTACAAAAGCTTTCCAGTTTCATGAGATCCCATTTTTCAATTCCTGTTCTTAGAGCATGAGCCATTAGAGTTGTGTTTAGGAAATTATCCCTGTGTCAGTAAGTTCAATGGTATTTTCCACTTTCTCTTCTAGTAGATTCAGTGTATCTGGTTTTATATTGAGGTCCTTGTTCCATTTGGACTTGAGCTTTGTGCAAGGTGACAAATATGGATCTACTTTCATTTTTTTCCATACAGAAGAGGCCATATGTGTGTAGTTTTATTTCTGGGTCTTCAGTTCTAACCCCTTTATTTTTACCTACCTGTCTTTGTACTGATACCATGCAGGTTTTATCACTATTGCTCTATAGTAGAACTTGAGGTAAAGGATGGTGATTCCTCCAGCAGTTCTTTTATTATTAGGACTTTTTTCTGTTATGTTTTTTTTTCACTTTCCAGATGAATTTGAGAATTGGTCTTCCCATGAATTTGAATAATTGTGTTTGGATTTTGATGGGAATTGCACTGAGTCTGTAGATTGCCTTTGGTAGGATGACCATTTTTCTGTTAATTCTGCCAATCCATGAGCAAAAGAGTTCTCTCCATTTTCAGAGATCTTCTTTGATTTCTTTCTTGAAAGACTTGAAGTTACTGTTATACAGGTCTTTCAGTCCCTTGGTTAGAGTTACCCCATGATAGTGTATATTATTCATAGCTATTGTGAAGGGCGAAACCTCCTTAATATCTTTCTCAGTCTGTTTATCATTTATATCAAGGAAGGCAACTGAAATGTTTGAGTTAATTTCATATCAAGACAATTTGCTGAAGTTGTTTATCAGCTGGAGAATTTCACTGGAAGAATTTTTGTGGTCACTTATGTATACTGTCATATCATCTGCAAATAGTGATACCTTTATATATTTGCCAATTTGAATCCCCTTGATCTTTCTTTGTTGTCTTATTGTTCTAGCTAGAATTTTGAATACGGTACTGAATAGATATGGGGAGAGTGGGAATACTTGACTTGCTCTGATTTTAGTGGGATTGCTTCAAGTATTTCTCCATTTATTTTGATATTGGTTGTTGATTTTTACTAATGTGCTTTTATTATGTTTAGGTTTTTACTTTGAATTCTTGATCTCTCTAATACATTTAACATGAAGTGTTGTTATACATTGTCTAATGTTTTTTCAGCATCTAAGAAGATGATCATGTCATTATTTCTTTGAGTTTGGTAATATAGTAGATTATATTAATGGATTTTCATATATTGAACCAAATTTGCATCTCTGAAATGAAACCTACTTGATGGTGGTGAATGATGGTATTGACGTGTGCTTTGACTCTGCAAAAACTTTTTGAGTAATTTTGCATTAATATTTATAAGTGAAATTGGTCAGAAGTTTTCTTTTATGTTGCTTCCTTGTGTGTCTTCATAGAATGAATTAGGAAGTTTTCCTTCTGTTTCTGTTTTATGGAATAGTTTGAGTAATGTCATCAGGTCTTCTTTGAAGGTCTATTAGAATTTTCTACTAAAGCCTTCTAGCTCTGTTTTTTTTTTTTTTTTTTTTTTTTTTGGTTGAGAGGTTTTTCATTTCTTATATTTTCTTAGGTCATATGGGTATGTTTAGAAAGATTATCTGCTTTTAATTTAACTTTGGTATAAGGTATCTGTCTAGAAACTGCCCATTTCATCTAGATTTTCCAGTTTTGTTGAGTATAGGTTTTTGTAGTAGGATCTAATGAATTTTTTAATCTCCTCCATTTCTGTTGTTATGTCTCCCTTTTTATTTCTGGTTTTATTAATTCACATACTGCCTCTGGAGCCTTTAATTATTTTGGCTAGGGGTTTATCTATCATGCTAATTCTCTCAAAGAATCAGCTTTCGGTCTTATTGATTTTCTGTATGTTCTGTTTGTTTCTAGTTGCTTGTTTACAGACCTGAGTTTGACTATTTCCTGCCTTATACTCCTCTTGTGAGTGTTTGTTTCTATGTGTGTTATTAAGTTGCTAGTGTAGAATCTCTCCAATTTCTTTATGAGTGCAGTTAGTTTCCTTTAGCATTACTTTTTTTGTGTACCATAAGTTTAGTTATGTTGTGTCATAATTTTCATTTAATTCCAGGAAGTCTTTAATTTCTTTTATTATTTCTTCCCTAACCAAGTTAAAATTGAGTAGATAGGCTTTTGTTTTCCACATATATGTGGGTTTTCTGTTTTTGATGATCTAATGGGATTCATGCTATAATTTTAAACTTCTTGTATTGGTTCAAGCTTGGTTTGGGCCAATGATATGTTCAGTTTTGGAAAAGGTACTATGAGGTGCTGAGAAGTGTATTATTTTGTTTTAGGGTAAAATGTTCTATAGATATTTGCTAAAGCCATTTGGTTCATAACCTCTTTTAATTTCAGTGTGTCTTTCTCTAGTTTCTGATTCAGTAACCTGTCTATTAGCTCGAGTTGGGTGTTGAAATCTCCCACTATTATTGTGTGGGCTTCAATGTGTTTTGAGCTTTAGTAAAGTCTCTTTCATCAATGTGGGAGCTCTTACATTTGGATACAGATGTTAAGAATTGAGAATTTCTCTTGTTAGATTGTTCCTTTGATGATTATTAAGTGTCCTCCCTCATCTTTCTTGATAACTTTTTGTTGAAAGTCTATATTATTGGATATTTGAATGACAACTACAGCTTATTTTTTAGGACCATTTTTCTTGGAAGACATTTTTCAGCCTTTTATTCTGAAGTAGTGTCTATTGTTTTCATTGTGGTATGTTTCTTATAATGCATCAAAATGCTAGATCCTGTTTATATATCCATTAGTTTATGTCTTTTTATAGGTGAGTTGAGTTTATTAATATTGAGAGATATTAAAGAAAGATGATTGTTAGTTCCTGTTATGTTTGTTTTTGTAGGTGGTATGGTTACATGTGGTTCTCTCCTTTTGGTTTTGTGGTGACACGGATAATATGTTGTCTTTTCTTTGTTGTAGGTACCCTCCTTGTATTGGAGTTCTCCTTCTAGGATACTCTGAAGGGCTGGATTGGTAGATAGATGCAGTTTGAATTGGATTTTCTCCTGGAAAATTTCAGTTTTGCCATGTATGTTGATTGAAAGTTTTGCTGGATATAGTAGTCTAAGCTGACATGTGTCTTCTCTTAGTGACCACTAACCAGGTTCTTCTGGCTTTTAGTGTCTTTGTTGAGAAGTCTGGTATAATTCTGATTAGTCTGCCTTTTTATGTTACTCAGCCCTGTTCCCTTGCAGGTTTTAATATTTTTAATTTGTTCTGTGCAACTAGTGTTTTGGTTATTATCTGATGAGAGGATTTTATCTGGTCCTATGTATTTGGTGTTCTATAGGCCTCTTGTACATTTATAGCTGTCTCTTTCTTTAGGTTAGGGAAGTTTTCTTTTATAATTTTGTTGAAGATGTTTTCAGGTCCTTTGAGTTGGGAATCTTCATTCTCCTCTATTTCAATTATTCTTAGATTTGGTCTTTTCATTGTATCCTGGATTTCCTGAATGTTTTGTGTTAGGAATTTGTATTTTCAATTTTCTTTGACTGTTGTGTCAGTATCTTCTATGGTATCTTCTACACCTGAGATTCTCTCTTCTATTTCAGGTATTCTGTTGGTGATGCTGTTGGCGTTCATTGCATTTGTATTTCCTGGCTTCTTTCCTTGGTTTTCCACTACCAATGTTGCCTCCTTTTGATTTTTCTTTATTTTTTCTACTTCCTCATTTTATTCTTGGACCACGTTATTCAATTCCTTCACGTGCTTGATTGTGTTTTCATGTATTTCATTAAGGGCTTTTTTGTTTACTCTTTAGGTGCTTCTACATGTTTATCCCTGTATTTATGTCAGGTTGTTATTTATATCCTACTTAATGGGATTGTACTATATTTATGAGATATGATTTTAGGTTAGCTTCCTGATTTTCAGGTGTGCTGCTTTATTCAGGGCTTGCTGTGATGAGAGGACTAGGCTCTGATGATGCTCATATATATTGGCTTCTGTTGCTTATGGTCTTGTGCTTGTCTCTTGCCATTTAGTTATCCATCGTGTTTGTTGGTCTGGGTGTCTCTGTCAGGAGCTTGCCATTTTTGTCCCTAGTTTGCATCAAGTCTCCTGGTAGGACTACTGCCCTAGCTATAGCATGCCTGCTGTGGTACTTTCCAACTGTGGGGCCTTCAGAGGGGCTGAGAAGCTGCTGATATGTTTCCCTAGCTGCAGCATATCTCCTGAGAGGCTTTTAAACTGTTGGGTGTCCAGAAGAGCAGACAAGCTGTTCTGTGTAAAACTGTTTTCTAGGCAGGGCCTATGGACTCTGGTTTCAGTTTCCCTGTGTGCAGCAGAACTCCAGGAAGGCTTTCAGTCTTTTAGGTCAGTTACAGTGCATACCATTGAGCTCCTGGGCTGTCTTCAGACAGTTATGTCAGTTTGCCAGTTGCTTTGTATGCAGAGGAACTCCTGGGATACCTTCAAGCTGTGGTTTCAGGTGCTCTGTGTGCAGTGGATTTCCTGGAATGCCTCAGGTGGTGGTGTCTTCAGGAGAGTGGATTCTTGGCAGACTGCCCAAACAAATGTTTCTGGCTGGAAGGGCAGTGAAATTCAGAGGGTGGGGGTTTGAGGGGATGATTGATCCCAAGTCTACTGGGATCCCAGAAACAGCTTTGGCACTTCAAGGGAGTTTTTCCCAGTTGCTCTGTGTGCAGTGGATCTCCTGGGATGCCTGTTTGTAGGCTGTTTTATTAAATTTTACACATCTATTAGAATACCATTATCATTCCACCATCTATAGGGTTAACCAGAGGAGCAGGTTTTTCCCTTTGAACATAGTACCACATTCTTTCTTCCCTTAAATAGCAATATCCTTCTCCTTCTTCATCCCCACTGAAAACCTCAAAAGAGTTAAAAAAAGGGAAGATGTTACATGACAGCTTGGCTACCAGAAAGAAGTCAGAGAGAACAACATTTTGCTCCTGAAATCTGGTCTTTTATTGATGAGAAAAGAAAGAGACTTCAAGCTTCAAAGATACTGATAATGAACTAATGTCCCACATAAACAATATGTTTGAAACATATGTGGGACAAAACCATAAGGTATTGTATCAAAGCCAATACTTAAATTGTGCTCACTTATGGCCAGATGATATAGTCTCATAGAAAAGACTGTAATTATCCTATGATTACTCAGGATTAAAATAATGAATAGCTTGCTGGTATTAGCAAACCTCTGTCCTAGAACTAACAATATTATTTTTAGGCCTTCCAGTTTCTGTCTATGGCTGGAGCCAATCCTCTGCCAAAGGGTTACATGCACAAATAACTCCTAGAGAGTGCAAACGTCCAAGGAGTCCAGACAGGCCTGTGTGCACAGGTAGCACCACCACTGCTGCTCAGAGGAACTTGCTCAGAACCCTCAGGACACAAGAACCAAGGGTCAGCCTGCAAGTTGAGACTTCCAGTTTCTGCCAGCAGCTGGAACTGATCCATACCTAAATAGTACTGGAAGAGAGCGAGCCTCCCAAGAAGTGTGGACAGGCCAGTGATTGAGGGTAGGATCACCATTGCTGTACAAAAGAGCCCACCCTGAACCCTCATGACAAAGGAATGGAAGAGCTGCCTGGGACAAGGGACTTTTGATACCCATCTGTGCCCAGAGCTGATTCTGGGCCACAGAATTACATACACAACTCACTGTAGGAGAAAGCTGGGCTCTCAGGAGTGCCTCCACACCTGAGAATGCACGTAAGACCTCCACATCTCTTCAAATTCCTGACCCACGAGAGACCTCTTCAGAGCCATCAGGACACTGGAACCAAGGATCAGCTGTGGACAGGATCCTCTGGTTTCTGTGTGTACCTCAGAGCTGACCCTGTACCACAGCTTTCCATACTTAAATTTCTCCCAGAAAGAACTGGTCTCCCAGGAGTACTGACACACAAGCTTGCAGGACAGAAAAGCCACAGTCAAAGACAACAAGACCAGCTAAAACCAGAGATAACCAGTTGGGGAAAGGCAAGCACAAGAACATAAGCAACAGGAACCAGAGCTACTTAGCATCATCAGAACACAGGTCTCCCACCACAGCTGGCCCTGGTTACTCCAACACACCAGAAAAGAAAGACTCTTAATTAAAATCACATTCCCAGATGATGAAAGAAGACATTAAGAAGAACATAAATAATACTCTTAAAGAAATAAAGGAGAACGCGGCCAAACATATAGAAGACTTTAAAGAGGAAACACAAAAATCCCTTAAAGAATTATAGGAAAACACAACCAAAAGGTGAAGGAACGGAACAAAACCATCCAGGATCTAAAAATGGAAATAGAAACAACAGAGAAAGCACAAAGGGAGACAACCTGGAGATAGAAAAGCTAAGAAAGAGACCAGGAGTCATAGATACAAGCATCACCAACAGATTACAAGAGATAGAAGGCATAATCTCAGGTACAGAAGATACCATAGAAAACATTGACACAACAGTCAAAGAAAAATGCAATATGCAAACATGCTTGACCCAAAATATCCAAGAAATCCAGGACACAATGAGAAGACAAAACCTAAGGATAATAGGTATAGAAGAAAATGAAGATTTGCAACATAAAGGGCAAGTAAATATCATCATCAAAATTATAGAAGAAAACTTCCCTAACCTAAAGAGATACCCATGAACATAAAAGAAGCCTACAGAAATCCAAATAGGTTGGACCAGAAAAGATATTCCTCCTGTTACATAATAATGAAAACAACAAATGCACTAAACAACAAAAGAATACTCAAAGAACTAAGGGGAAAAGGTCAATGGACATATAAAAGCAGACCTATCAGAACTACAGCAAACTTCTCAACAGAGAAAATTAAAGCTAGAAGATTCTGGGCAAATGTTATTCAGACCCTAAGAGAACACAAATTCCAGCACAGACTACTATACCCAGCAAAACTCTCAATCACCATAGATGGAGAAACCAAGATATTCCATAGCAAAATCAAATTTATACATTATCTTTCCACAAATCCAGCCCTACAAAGAGTAATAGATAGAAAGCACTAACATAAGGAGGGAAACTACAACCTAGAAAAAACAAGAAAGTAATCTTTCAACAAACCTAAAGGAAGATAGTTACACAAACATAAAAAATGACATCAAAAATAACAGGAAGCAAGAATAACTATTCTGTAATATCACTTAATATCAATGGACCCAAATCCCCAATAAAAAGACATAGAATAGCAAAGTATATATATATAAACAGGACCCAGAATTTTGCTGAATACAGGAAACACACCTAACTGTCAAAGCAGACACTACCACAGATTAAAGGCCTGCAAAACAATTTCAAAGCAAATACTCCCTGGAATCAAGATGGAGTAGCCATTCTAATATCGACAAAATCTACTTTCAACGAAAACTCATCATAGGAAAAAACTACCAAGAAGAACTCTGAATTCTGAACATCTATTCTCTTGATACAAGGGTACACACTTTTATAAAAGAAACATTACTAACGTTGAAAGTGCACACTGCACCTCACACAATAATTGTGGGGGATTACAACATCCCACTCTCATAAGTAGACAGACCCTGGAAACAGAAATCAAACAGAGACATGGTGAAACAAACAGAAGTTATGGGCCAAATGGTTCTAACAGATATTTATAGAACTTTTTATGCTAAATCAAAAGAATATACATTCTTCTCAGCACCTCATGGTTCCTTCTCCAAAATTGAACATGTAGTCAGTCACAAAACAGAACTCAATAGACATTAGAAGACTGAAATAATCCCATGCCTCCTATCAAATCACTACAGATTGAAGCTGGTCTTCAATAGCAAGAATAACAACATATACATACATATACACATACACGCACATGCACACGCACATGCACACACACACATACACTTACACATATACATACAGTAGCAATGAAAACAAGCTGAACACAATCTACTCAATGATAACTTGGTCAAAGAAGAAATAAAGAAATTAAAGTTGTTTTAGAAATTAATGAAAATGAAGGAACAACATACCCAAGCTTAGAGGACCCAATGAAAGAAATTCTAAGAGGAGAACTTATACAAAAAGAAACTCGAGAGAGCATACACTAGCAGTTAAACAGTACACCTTATTGCTCTAGAACAGAAAGAAGCTAATACATCAAGGAGGAGTAAACAGCAGGTAATAATCAAACTCAGGGCTGAAATCAACCAAGTAGAAACAAGTAGAATCAACAAAACTAGGAGCTGGTTCTTTGAGAAAATCAACAAGATAGATAAACCAGACTAACCACAGGGAACAAAGACAGTATCCAAATTAACAAAATCATAAAGGAAAAGAGAAATATAAAAACAGAAACTGAAGAAATTTAAAAAATCATCAGATCCTACTACAAGGTCCTATACTCAAGAAAACTGGAAAATCTGGATGAAATGGACAATTTTCTGGACAGATATAAAATATTAAAGTTAAATCACGACAAGATAAACTATCTAAATAGTCCCATAAACGCTAAAGTCATAGAAGCATTCATTATAATCTCTCTATCAAAACAAAAGCCTAGAAAAAGATGAATTTAGTGCAGAATTAAATACGGCCTTCAAGGAAGACATAATAACAATATTTTTTAAACAATTCCACGAAATAAAAACAGAAGGCACACTACCAAACTTGTTCTATAAATTCAAAATTAAGCTGATACCAAAACCACTCAAAGATCCAACAAAGAAAGAGACCTTCATATGAAATTTCTTTATGAACAGCGATGCAAAAATAATAAAATTCATGCCAACTGCATCCAAGAACACAACAAAATGATCATTCACCATGATCAAGTAAGCTTCATCACAGGAATGCAGGGATGGTTCAATATAAGGAAAACGATTGACAAAATCTACTCCATAAACAAACTCAAAGAAAAGACCACGTGGTCCTTTTGTTAGATGCTGAAAAAGCATTTGACAAAATTCAGCATAGCTTCATGTTAAAAGTATTGGAAAGATCGTTAACTCAAGGGCCATATCTAAACATAGTAAAAGTAATATACAGCAAACCAGTAGCCAGCATCAAAGTAGATGAAGAGAAACTTGAAGCAATTCCACTAAAATCAGGGGCTAGACCAGGCTGCCCTGCCTCTCCATATCTATTCAATATAGTACCTAGAGCAATTAGGCAACAAAAGGAGGTCCACGGGATACAAATTAGAAAAGAAGTCAAACTATCACTATTTGCAAATGATATGATGGTATAGCTAAATGGTCCCAAAAACTTCACCAGAAAACTTCTACAGCTGAGCAAAGTGGCTGGATATAAAATTAACTCAAACAAATCAGTAGCCTTCCGCAACAAAAAGGATAAACAAGCTGAGAAAGAAATTAGGAAAACAACACCCTCGAAAATAGTCACAAACAATAAAGAAGTATCTTGGTGTGACTCTAACCAAGCAAGTGAAAGGCCTGTATAACAAGAACTTTAAGTCTCTGAAAAAAAAAAAAAAAAGATCAAAGACGACCACAGAAGATGGAAGGGTCTCCCATGCTCATGGATTGGCAGGATTAATATGGTAACTATTGGCCACATTGCCAAAAGCAATATACAGATTCAATGCAATCCCCATCAAAATTCTACCTCAATTCTTCACAGAGTTAGAAAGAGCTATCCTCAAATTCTTCTGGCATAACAAAGCCCCAGTATAGTGAAAACTATTCTCAACAACAAAAGAACTTCTGGGAGTATCAGCATCCCAGACTTCAATCTATATTACAGAGCAATAGTGATAAAAACTATGTGGTATTGGTACAGTGACAGGCAGGTAGATCAATGGAATAGAATTGAAGACCAAGAAATGAACCCACACACCCCTGGTCACTTGATCTTTGACAAAGAATCTAAAACCATCCAATGGAACAAAGATAGCCTTTTCAATGTATGGTGCTGGTTTAGCTGGAGGTTAGCAAGCAGAAGAATGCAAATCAGACTAGATCGGGCGCGTTCAGGGTGGTATCAATGAATTTATGAAATTCTTAGGCAAATGGATGGAGCTGGAGAACATCATACTAAGTGAGGTAACCCAGACTCAAAAGATGAATCATGGTATGTACTCACTAATAATTGGATATTAACCTAGAAAACTGGAATACCCAAAACATAATCCACACATCGAATGAGGTACAAGAAGAACGGAGGAGTGGCCCCTTGTTCTGGAAAGACTCAGTGAAGCAGTATAGAACAAAATCAGAACATGGAAGTGGGAGGGGTTGGGTGGGAAAACAGGGGGAGGGAAGGGGACTGATGGAACTTTCGGGGAGTGGGGGTCCAGAAAAGGGGAAATCATTTGAAATGTAAATAAATATATCAATAAATTAAAAAAAAGAAGAATGCAAATCAATCCATTCCTATCTCCTTGTACTAAGCTCAAGTCCAAGTGGATCAAGGACCTCCACATAAAACCAGACACAGGGATACTAATAGAAAGGAGAGTGGGGAAGAGCCTTGAGCATAAGGGCACAGGGGAAATTTTCCTGCAAAGAACACCAATAGATTATGTTCTAGGATCAAAAATTGACAAATGATACCTTATAACCTTACAAGGCTTCTGTATGGCAAAGGACACTCTCAATTGGACTAAATGGCAACCAACAAATTAGGAAAAGATCTTTACCAACCTTACACCCAATAGAGGGTTAATATCCAATATATACAAAAAACTCAAGAAGTTAGACTCCAGAGAACCGAATAACCCTATTAAAATGGATTAAAGGATTAAACAAAGAATTCTCAACTAAGGAATACCAAATTGTCTGTGAAACACCTAAAGAAATGCTCAACATCATTTGCAATCAGGGAAATGAAAATCAAAACTACCCCGAGATTCTGCCTCACACCAGTCAGAACGGCTAAGGTAAAAATCTCTGGTGCTGGCAATGATGTGGAGAAAGAGGAAAACTCCTCTATTGCTCTTGGTATTGCAAGCTTGTACAACCATTCTGGAAATCATGCTGGTGGTTCCTCAGAAAATTGGACATAGTACTAATTGAGGAC
The DNA here is from genome assembly GCF_947179515.1 of Apodemus sylvaticus. NCBI lineage: Eukaryota > Metazoa > Chordata > Mammalia > Rodentia > Muridae > Apodemus > Apodemus sylvaticus. The sequence continues at coordinate 82,601,960 of NC_067495.1, read as the reverse complement.
CCAGCTATACCACTGATTCTCCAACATATAATAAGGACACATGCCCCACTGTGTTTATAGCAGCCTCATTTATAATAGACAGGCACTGGAAAGAACCCAAATGCCCTTCAACAAAGGAATGGGCACAGAAAATGTGGTACATTTACACAACAGAATACTATTCAGCTATTAAAAACAATGAATTCATGAAATTCTTAGACAAATGGATGGACAATATCATCCTGAGTGAGGTCACCCAATCACAAAAGAACACACATGGTATTCACTCACTGCTAAGTGAATATTAATTAGTACAGAAGCTCAGAATAACCAAGATAAAATTCAAAGACCAAATGAATCTCAAGAAGAAGGAAGACAAAAGTATGGATATTTTGGTCCTTCTTGGAAGGTGGAATAATATCCCCATTGGAGGAGATACAGAGACAATTGGAGGATCAGAGACTGAATGAAAGACCATCCAGAGATTGCCTCACCTGGGGATCACTTCCAAATACAGTCACCAAACTCAAACACTCATGTGGATGCCAGCAAGTGCTTGCTGTCAGCAACCTGATATGCCTGTCTCCTGAGAGGCTTTGCCAGTTCCTAACAAATACAGAGCTTGATGCTCTCAGCCAACCATTGGACTGACCGCAAAGTCTCCAATGGAGGAGCTAGAAAAAGGCCCAAAGGAGCTGAAGCAGCTTGCAGCCCCATAGGAGGAACAACAATGTGAACCAACCAGTAACTCCAGAGCTTCCAGGGACTAAACCAACAACCAAAGAGGTTGGCCCTATGGCTCCAGCTGCATATGTAGTAGAGGATGGACTTTTGGGACATCAAAAGGAGTAAAGGCCCTTGGACATGGGAAGGCTGGATGTCCCATTATAAAGGACTGTCAGAACAAGGAATTATGAGTGGGTTAGTTGGTGATCAGTGAGAGGAGGAATGGGATAGGGGGATTTTGGAGAAGAAACCAGGAAAAGATATAAGATGTGAAATGTAAAGAAAATAACTTATAAAAACAATGAAAAAAATGTCGTTTTTAGGTATTCATTTAAGCAGTCTTTACTGTGAAAAGTTCCTTATGTTTTAACTTTGTTACTTAATAAGCCCTTATGTTATCAATGTTTTGCTTGCATGAATGTATATGTTCATTCATGGCTTATGCCTTTGCAGGTAAGGAGAGTGCACCAAGTCCTCTGAAACTGGTGTTGCAAAATGGTGGTAGGCTAACATATAGGTAGTAGGAATCAAAGTCTGTTCCTCTATAAGAATAAGTGTTCTTACCCACATAAACCTATTTCTCTATTCCCAAAAGAAAAAGAGTTTTGTTAGCTACTTTAGAGATATGAGAGTGACTAAAATCCCATATATACTGTGGTGGTTTGAATGAGAATAGTCCCCATAGGGTATTAGATTTGAATGCTTAGTCATCAGATTAGCATTACTTGAGAAGGATTAGGTGTTAGAGTAGGTGTCACCTTATTGGAAGAAGTGTATCATTGGGAGTAAGCTTTGAGGTTTCAAATAACAGATCCAGAGGCTTTCTATTATCTTACCTGTTGATCCAAAACTCAGCTCCTTTTCAATCCATGCTTGCTTGCATGGCAACATTCTACCAGCCATGATGATAGGGACTAAACCTCTGAAATTGTAAGCAGATCTTAATAAAGTCCTTTCTTTTATATTGGTTTCCTTGTTTATGCTGTCTCCTCACAGCAATAGAACTGTAAGTAAAACAGAACATTGTAGTGGGTAGAGACGTGCTGCAGTGCCAAATCTGACAATGTTGCTTGTTGGCAAAATATGGACTTAAGGACTTTGGATGTAGAACACACTTGAATGACTTAATCAGAACTTAATGGGTCATACTAGTAATAAAATGGGAGACAATGATGCTGATAGCCAAGCTAAAGAGGTATCAATGGAGAAGAATATTAGCAAATAGCCTATTAGACTCTTCTGATATTTTGGCAAATATGGATTCCTTTCCCCCTTATCCAGAAAAATAAAATAGCTTAAGGTTAAATTTATGTGTTTTGTACTGATGGCCCTGGCAGAGATTTAAAAAGAGCCTAGAATTAGATATGCTGTTTAATAATTAGTGCCTATCCATATGTAAATATATGATGCAAAGGAGCATACTAAACAAGGAAAAGTACAAAATCTATAGTTTGTGGAGAAGAGGAGCACTAAGAAAAAGTTTAAAAAGAAAACCTGATATTAAATGAAATAAATGGAGTGTTGACTTTAGGCAATACCCCATCCAGCTAAGCTTCCAACTTGTGAAAAAAAATTAAATAAAAGCTTAAGCAATAAAATAAACCAAACAAAACACATCAACCAACCAAACAAACAAAAGGTTATGAAATGTATTTAAAAGAGGAGAGCCTCAGCAAGCCAAAGAACTTGGGAACTTCAGCCATGTGAAACAAAAGAACACACACACACACACACACAAATACAAGATGATGCATCTGTAACATATACAAGATATTTTCTCTACAGGCCTCCATAGTCCCATAGATTTGAATGCTTATTCATCAGTGAGTGGCACCACTTGGAAAGGATTAGGAGGTATGGCCTTGTTGGAGTAGGGATATCTTTGTTGGAGAAAGTGTATCTCTGAGGGTTGGTTTAGAGGTTTAATAAGGCATTTCTAGGGGCTTTCTCTTCTACTGACCACAGATCTCGACATAGTACTTCTCCAGCTCCATGACTGCCAACATGCTATCATTCTCCCCACCATGATGATTATGAATTAGTCTCTGAACCTATAAGTAGGTTTCATGTGAATTCTTTCTTTTATAAGAGTTGCCTTGGTCATGGTGCCTCTTCACATAATGAGAATAGTAACTAAAACACATATTCATTGTATGAAATCCCAATTGTGACTGTTTTGAAGCCTATACATGAAGTTTTCATTTCACAATATTCTTGAGATTTTAATAAAAAAATTCCTTCATATATGACTTATCCAAAATTCACAAATTGAAAGCCATGATGAGTGGTGTAAATGTCCTGTCTCCAATCAAGCCTGTCCTAAGGAAAGATCTAGTGAAGATAAGGAAAAAGAATATAAGGAGAGTGGATGGAAGAAAGGAGGTGGAGAGTGTTCGGAAGGGAACAACTAGTAGCTTCTATGGTACGATAGTGGCAGTATGGTTGAAGAGGAGAAATATATTTCCCTTTTCAAAATATGCACTGAACCTTCTTCAGCAGCACCCATAGCTCTAAGCTGTCTTAAGGCCACAAGCCTCATAATAAGGGCCACAGGAGACAAGAACATAGCAAAGTTGAAGAGTAACTCAAATAAGCATATTAACTTTGATTGGAGAATGTGCTTTTGAAGCTATATAGCATAGTAATAGATAAGGGGTATTCTTTTGAATTAATGAAGGTTTCCAGGTACCTACAGGAACTCAACTAAAGGGAAAGAAAATACATTTATTCCAGTGTGAAGCTAGAAAAGGTGAGCAATATCATGATTATGAGGAAAGCAAATGCCTAGGCCTGAACCACCTTTGTGTTCACCTTTGTGTGTACTAAGTCCATTATATAGTAAAAGTTTATTGAACTGTATATACATGCTACAGATGTATCCCCAGCTAATCTAAGACTTTAATTCAGACAGGAGACATTGTATATGAATCATGTCTGGCCTTGTATTCATTATTACTGAGTCTAAAAGGACTATATTTGGAAGGATTTTTTACTATTTTATTTTAGATTTTAATGTATTTTGTTATATGAAAATGTTTTGTCTATATCTGTATCAGTGCACCATGAACATGTCTGGTGTCTATTCAGTTCCAGCCATGGTGTCAGTTTCCCTGGGTGTGTAGTAACAGACAGATATGAACTAACATGTGCTTTTTAGGAATCAAACCCCATGTCCTCAGCAGGAAAACAACTGCCTTTAACCACTTGGAAACACCTTAGCATGTTTGTTTATTTATTAAGTGCTTGAAATGAAACACAGTGGGATAATCACTGTTCACTGTAAATACACCTCAAGCCCTTGATCATTTCCATAAATAAAAAGTGGGTGAAAATTCACTCATGAAACTGCTTCAATATTCAAAAACAAAATCTAAACACTAGCTTCAACTTCTTTTATTAATTATTGAAAATCATTATAAGGGAAGGATGAAGAAGGTATCCCACTTTCTTGATATGCATGAGAATGCAGAGTGAGAAAATAGAAATAGTAGATAAGTTCAAACTCTCTAAAATCCTTTCAGCTAATTAGAAACACATCAGAATATGACCTTGTAAAATGCTAATATAACATTGACACAAATAGAAACGAATTCTATATGAAACTATTAGTTGTGGAAAGCATTAATCTTAAGAAAAATTAAGTCTTTTCTTCAAGGGTCAATAATTTTATCAAAACTTGTGTTAGTAAAAGGCAGATACTATAAGACTCCTATATAGTAACATTCAGTATAAAAAGCATGGTACCACGCAGGAAGAGCTTTTCCTCAAGAGCTCAAGCAAAGTTAGCTGACAGGAAATTAATTGAATTTGTTTAGCAAACCAAAATTATTGAAATGACATGGGTAAGAGGCAGAAGTGGACGCTACATAAATGTGTGTGTGTGTGTGTTTGTATGTTTGTGCGTGTGCATGCACATGTGTGTATCTACAAGTGTTGTGAATTATAAACCTAAGAGGTAGACTGTGCACATTGTATGCAAATAAAACTAAAGAATAATTTGTGGGGCAATGGCATTTCCAATAATTTAATTTTAAATGAATAATTCTTTAAACTTTTAAAGGAATACTGCAGTCTGAAAAGGAAATCTCCATTTGCTGTCTGAAGATGAAAGGGTGTGATGCCTGGGATTTAAAACATTTAGGGGAAAATAGATTAAAAGTACTGAAGGTAGAATGGTAAAATGGGTCTGATTTTTGCTTTTAGTATTGATTTCAGAGAGCAATATATGATGTTAATGAATTCCAATAGTCATTTACACATACAAAGTTTGATGGCTATTCTTCATTATCAACTTGAAAACATCTGAAACTAAAGCACAAAAACAGAGAGCATGCATGGGAGGGAATTTTGCTAAATTTAAAGAATGAATATCTAATTTAAACCCAGATTTTTGAGATACCAAGACACACCTTTTAGGAGGATTGTTTAACCTTGTAAAAGACATGAATTTAATCTAGATTTCAAGGAATGAATAGCTTTAATCTAGATCTAATCTAGGACAACCCTTCTGCTGGAATCCTATATTAGAACATGGAAGAAGGAAGCTATTGCTCTTTGTCTGTTTGTCCCCACCTTTCTAACAAATCCATTCCTTCACTGGCATTACAGGCTACTATTTCAGGTTTCCAGCATATATAAAGAGCAGCTGAAATATGCAGCCTTCTGGACTGAGCAACTACTGGATCCTTGAACTTTCTCTTTGTTGCCAACCATTACTGGATTAGCTGAGCTGTAGCCTGTAAGTCATTTTTAATAAATTGTATATGTGTGGGACAGAGAGAGAGAGAGAGAGAGAGAGAGAGAGAGAGAGAGAGAGAGAGAGAGAGAGGGAGAGTGAGAGGGAGGGAAAAATAGTTGTTAGTAAGAAATTGATTCTATAAGTTCTGTCCTTTAGAGATCCCTGATTAGTACAACTATATTTATTGATTATTTAGCTTGATAAACCATATTTAAAATTTTGATTCTGTAACACAAATTGTCAAGTTGGAATGATATAAATAAACAGCAAAATTCAGAACAAACAAACAAACAAAAGCAATGAAAAAATTTAAAGCAAGCAATTAAACCAAAGAAGTAATAAACCAAATAGTAAAAGAATGCTAGATGTCATTTTACCATTTCTGTCATAGGTTACCAAAGGCAGAGCTTGATGCCCTTGGAAAATTTACATCAATATCTTAAAAATATCTCCCGTTAGATCTCTGTCTTGGCCCCCAAAGCTACTACCAAGAAGTTTTGATTTTCATGGTTATCCATGCTGTGAATTTATTTTCAGACAAGGGAAAACATTTTGATTTCCATTGAAGGACAGTAAGAAATAAAAATGATAGCACTTAATAAAAACAGTATGGCAGATATGCAAGCCACTCCCATAGCATCTTCTGCTCTTTGAGCATATGGAAAAAGTGGAATTTGGAAAGGAGGCAGGAAGCATAACCCCTCTTTGCTGGGCGCAGAGAAACAATTACACATAACTGCAAGAAAAATGAAGGTGCTAGCAGCAGCATTGAGGACAGCTGAAAGAACAAACAGATTGTAGTCATTATTCTTCTGCAGCTTTCCCATGTATAACTGCTGTAGAGCAAGGATAGCACAAGTTGTCCCAACCAGACCAATAATGTTTGCAACCAGGAGCAGATGTTGATCTACCCTGATATCCAAAGGAACAAGGGTATTACAGTAGTTGTAGTAATGACAATCTGTCAGTTTGCTGAAGTTGTCCTTGTGGTGGCAGATACAGGCCTGCCACATACCTACAAAAGCCAGACTTTTGTAGGAAAACATGCGGTCGTCCAAGTACCAAATCTGCCATTCTGGAAGGCCCATAGACGTACTGCACATTATCCATAATACAGTGGCCAAAGCAAAACCTCTTATTTGATGATTGGCAGACTTGTTGAACAGGACCATGCTGGTATCAAATATGTGGAAACTGAAAAAGAAAGGAAGGAACATATAAAGGTGCCCTCTGTCAGGCTTTAGCAGTACACTTTAGATTAGCAGTTCCAAAAGGCTAGATTTGTGTTTGAAAAAAGTAGCCATTTCTCATTAATATATACTGCTATGAGTGTGGTCTGAGAAAAATAGAAACAAAATGACTCTGTGGGGAGAGTATTTATTGAAAACTTTGCAATAATAAAAGATTATCAGATTCTAGTACATACATTTTACTATTTGGTACACATTACCTTAATGTCAACCCATTCACTTGAATAATCATCACACATCTTTATATATATATATACACAAATATATACAAAGAACTCAAGAATGGGATGATATTTACCAGTTCCAACCATTTGCCTCAAGAAGTTAGACCCCAAGGAACCAAATAACCCTATTAAAAATGGGGTACAGATCTAAACAAAGAATTTTCACCTGAAGAAATTCGGATGGCTGAGAAGCACCTTAAGAAATGCTCAACATCATTAGTCATTAGGGAAATGTAAATCAACACAACCCTGAGATTTCACCCCACATCAGTCAGAATGGCTAAGTTTAAAAACACAGGGACAGCAGGTGTTTATATATATATATATATATATATATATATATATATATATATATATATATATTCTGTATTCTTTGTTTACATTCCAAACGCTTTCCCCTTTCCCAGTTCCCCCCTCCCCATATGTCCATATGTCCCATAAGTCCTCTTCTCTCCATCCATTCTCCTATCATTCCCTCTCCCTTTTCTCTGTCCTGGTACTCCCCTACAATTTTGGATCAAGCCTTTGCAGGATTAGGGCCCTCTTCTTCCATTGTCATGGGAATCATTTGATATGCTAATTGTATCTTCAGTATTCAGAGCTTCTGGGCTAATTAATATCCACTTCTCAATGATTGCACTCCATGTGTATTCTTTTGTGATTGGGTTTCCTTGCTTAGGATGATATTTACCAGTTCCAACCATTTGCCTAAAAATTTCATGAATTCATTATTTTTATTGCTGAGTAGTATTCCATTGTGTAAATATACCACATTTTCTGTATCCATTCCTCCACTGAGGGACTTCTATTATAAATAAGGCTGCTATGAACATAGTGGAGCATGTATCCTTATTACATGCTGGGGAATTCTCTGGGTATATGCCCAGGAGAGGTATAGCAGGGTCCTCCGGAAGTGTCATGTCCAGTTTTCTGAGGAATCACTAGACTGATTTCCATAGTGGTTGTACCATCTTACAATTCCACCAGCAGTGGAGAAGTGTTGTTCTTTCTCCACATCCTCGCCAATACCTGCTATCTCCTTTAAACTTAGCCATTCTGACTGATGTGAGGTGAAATCTCAGGGTTGTGTTGATTTGCATTTCCCTAATGACTAATGATGTTGAGCATTTCTTAAGGTGCTTCTCAGCCATCCGAATTTCTTCAGGTGAAAATTCTTTGTTTAGATCTGTACCCCATTTTTAATAGGGTTATTTGGTTCCTTGGGGTCTAACTTCTTGAGTTCTTTGTATATATTGGATATTAGCCCTCTGTCAAATGTAGGGTTGGAGAAGATCTTTTTTTTTTGTCCTTTTGACAGTGTCCTTTGCCTTACAGAAACTTTGTAATTTTATGAGGTCCCATTTGTCAATTCTTGATCTTAGAGAATAAGCTATTGGTGTTCTCTACAGGAACTTTTCCCCTCTGCCCATGTTCTCAAGGGTTTTTCCCAGTTTTTCTATTAAGGGCCAGCAAATATCTTCAATAATATGATGTAAGAAAACTTTCCTAATCTAAAGAGAGAGATGCCCATGAATATATAAGAAACCAACAGAACTCCAAACAGACTGGACCAGAACAGAAATACCTCCTGTCACATAATAATCAAAACCCAAATGTACTAAACAACGAAAGAATATTAAAGGCAGTAAGAGAAAAAAGGCCAAGTAACATATAAAGGAAGACCTATCAGAATCACACCAGATTTCTCACCAGAGACTATGAAAGCTAGAAGATCCTGGACAGATCTCATGCAGTCTCTAAGAGAACACAAATGCCAGCCAAAACTATCATCACACATCTAACTAGATGAAATAATTAAGAACTGTGGAAATATTCACCAGGAAGTAAATAGGCAGTGAAGTGAGAATAAGTGCACATTGTACTATACTTTTTCTTTATTTTATTTTACTTGTTATGAAATATGTTAGAAAATACAAAACAACATACATTTGAATTCTGAGATGACTAGTGGTTTTCTTTTATTTAGGTTAAAAGTATAATATTTGTGTGTGTGTTTGTGTGTGTGTGTGTGTGTGTTGGTGTGTGTTTTAAATAATTTCACAAGAGAGCAGATGAACCATATGCCTTAAACCTAGCTTGAATTGAAAGCTCAAACTACATATTGTTATATAAAAATCCAGATAATGACAACTGTGGGTTCAGATGAATGAAACCTAAGACAAGAGAAGAAATCAAATTTTGCTTGTGGAGAACACTAAGGATGCCTGCAGGTTCAAGTAGGACTATCATGAGTTGGTCCACAGGATAAGGGTTTTGATGGTTGAATCTTAAAATGACTTCCCATAGCCAGGACAAATAGCAGAAAATATATAAGTAGCTATATTTCTCTTTGGTTAGATAATCCTGCTCAATTATGGTCAGAAATTGTAGGTTGCAGATAAAATATTGTATATATTAGACAAGTTGTCTACTACAGAACTCCCATCCCTTTTATAAATAATTTGTTTTGAGACATGTTCTTGGTAAGGTACTCAAGCTGGCTTTGAAATTGATATTTAATCTAAGAAAGCTTTTCCTGCAGTTTTTATTTACTTTATTTAGATTAGTGCATCACTATATTCACCAGGGTAGCTGCAAACACTCTGCATGGCCCAGAATGGTCTTTATTTAATATTAATCCTGCATCTTCCATCAGAAAACATTGTACTCAAATCAAATGAACAGATTTAAAAAAAAAGACTTTTTAATTCCATACCTAGACTCTGACAAAATTCCTAAGGGGCTGTATGTTTAGTCAAGTGGGTAAGAATCATCAAGTAATTAAGAAAGATCACAAGATTATAGTATAGTAGATTTCATGTAAGGGAGACCAGAAGAAACAAGTGAGATGCTCAGAACATGGTATAGGCTCAAATGTGAAGTCACAGACATAAGTGCAATCTGGGATGATTTTAATGTTTATAGGAATACCATTTTTGAAAAGTGGTTTACCCACTGGATGAGGATGCCCAAGTCGCACAGGTACCATGGCTGAAATACATTAATTATGACTAGAAGCAAGAATGTGCCAGAGATATCAGTCATATGGCTGTTCCAAATCAGTTATCAAAATAGAATCTGGGAACACTCCTACCACACACACACACACACACACACACACACACACACACACACCTATACAAAGAACATAGATGTGTTATATTCGCATTTGATGACAGTAAAGCAGAAATATAAACATGTATCAACATTTACAAAATAATGAGTATTTCCACATGAAAGTACATCTACCACTTAGAAGCCTACATCAAGTCAGGCTCTGTAAATGGAAGGGGATCTGTTGTGAGGGAGCAGGACTTTTTGTCACATTACCTCACTGTTTAAATATGTGATTTACACTAAATACTTAGACAGAGACAAACATTTCAGAAGCACAGAGACAGATTTCTACAAAATGGACAAGTATAGACAAAGAGAAATACAGAGTACTGCCAGTACCAGGCACCACAAGAAAGAATGGGTCACACTGAATCGTGAAAGACAAGAGAAAAGGTACATATTCAAATTTATCTTTGTTGGTTAGTTTTTCATATATGTGATCAAAGTACCCCAAAGAAGAAGCTATTGTAAATTATTTAGTTCATTTCCATTTCAGAAATATCAGTCTACATCAGTCTATAGTCCTTGACTTTATTGTTTCTAGGTGTGTGGTGAAGGAGATCATCATGATAGAAGTTTAAATTGACAGGGAGTTTCTACCTCATAATGAACAGGTATTGGGGACAGAGGAAAGAATTAGATATTTTCATAGGTACAGCCTCTTGTATCTGCTTTCTCTTGCTAAGACCTACCTCCTTAAAAGTCTCACAAAACTTCAATAACATCAACACCTTAGAGGCCAAGAACAACACTTGAGCCTTTTTTCAGTGATAGGTCCTGAAGAAATACAAACTACAACTACATGGTAAATGAGGGGCTGTTTATTCAAAAGGATATTGGAAGGATGATAAATTCTCAAGTATTTGACTTAATTAATGAACCTTGAGGACAATAAATGAAATAAGCCAGACTCAGATCAAGCACTGATTAAATGCCACAAGGGAGGTCCCTGGGAGGGTCAATTCTATAGAGATACGAAGTAGAATTGTGGCTGAGGAAGGCTGTGGGACTCAGCAAGAGCATCACATTTCATAAGGACAATATTTCATTTGGGAAAGATATATAATAGTGATGGTTCCACAACACTCTGAAGGTACTTATTAGCATGGAACTGTGTGTGTGTGTGTGTGTGTATCGTTGTTAAATTTGTATATGTATATTTAACCACATTAAATAGAATATAATATCCCGAAGGCTAGAATATATACTAACCAGCAATACTGTCTTCAATTTAATCAGTTACTAATAACTTGGTAGGAACTTCTGATATCTGGGTGAATGGAGTCAGGAAGCACAAAGGTGTTTTTCGTAGCTGTGTGCTCTTGGCCACACTACTTAAGTTGTTCCAAGCTCTGACCCTTGTCTTGCATCACTAAATTCCAATCCTTTGTGACCTTGCCATCCCTTTCTCCTCCTAACTATCTCTGCCCACTCTCTGCCTCTCCCTCCCTCTCTCCTTTCTCATCCTAGTTCTTTCTTCTCTATCCCCTAACTCTGTTCCCCCTTTTTTCTGCTTCTCTCCTTTATCTTACCCCTCTCCACTCACTATTTCTCTTCTCTCCTTTGCTCTCTCCCTTTCTCTTCTGTCTCAAATCTCACCCTCTTTCCTCCATTCCTCTCTTTCCCTCTCTCCTCTGTCTCCTCTCACCATCACTCCTCCCTCCTTTCCTTTGTCTCCTTTCTTCTACCTCTCTCTCATTTTCTCTACTTCTCTCCTTTCTCTTCTGTCTTCTCCATTCTCTCTTCTCTTTCACTTCTTTTACCCTCTTCCCTTTCTCCCTCTCATCTACTTCTCTCCTTTCTTTCACCCTCTCAGTCACCCACTTCCCTCTTTCAGCCCCCCTAACTAATCCATAACACTCTTCTCTCTCCTTGCATTCTCCTCTCCTACCTCTCTCCCTTCTTTCTCATTCTTTATCCCAAATCTCCTTCCCTCAATCTCCTCTCTGTCTTTTTTCTCCTCTTCTCTCATGCCTTTCCTCTCGTCTCTCCATTCTCTCCCCTCTCTTCTCTCTTCTCTTTCCTTCCTTTTCTCCCTCTCCTCTCTCCCCCTCTTTTTCTCACACTCTCTTCCCAGTCTTCCTTCTGTCTCTTATACTCACACCTTCTCTTCTATACTCTGACCCTCCTTTTACCTATTTCTCCTCTCTCCATCTAAATCTTCCTCACCATGCCTCCCCTTTCTCCCTATCCCTCTGTATACACTCCTTTCTTTCCCACATCTCCTCCACTTTTTTCCTCCTTTTTTTGTCTCTTCGCATTTATTTCTCTTTCGTTACCACATTCCCCCTTCCTAAACTTGACTCTCCAATTCTTTAGAGAGATAAAGACCAGGAGAAATGTAGAGAGATGAGAATTAGAGAAGTAAGTAGAAGGGAATAGAGGGGGAAAGACAATGGTACAGGAGAAAGAAAGAAATGTATTTTGATGAAGAAAGAAGAGACAGAGGGATAGGGGAATGAATAGAAAGAGAGAGATGTGAGCAGAAATGAGGAAAGTGAAAAATATTAGGTTGAAAAGAGTGAGGGTGATACTAGGAAAGAAAGAAAGAAGAAGAAAGATGAGCATATATTGGGCAGACAGGAGAGGGAGGGAGAGAGGGAGGGAGAGAGGGAAGAAGGGAGAGTTAGAAAAACTTAGGTGAGTAAAAACAATGGAGAAATGGCAGATAAATGAATGGAGAGTGCACAGGAGAGAAAGAAAAAATAAAGTGGAGAGAGAGAAAAGGGAAAGACATAGAGGGTGAAGACCTTGAGAGAGAGAGAGAGAGAGAGAGAGAGAGAGAGAGAGAGAGAGAGAGAGAGAGAGAATAACAAGCAGTGAGGATTAGGATAGAGAGAGGGAAAAAGGAATGGAGAAATTAAGTTAGTTAGCAAAGAGAGTGAATATAATAAATAAAGAGGGAAAGAGAGAAGAATGTGGGAGTAAATACAGAGGGAAAGAGAAATAGAGCAGGGGAGAGTGTAGAAATGGAAAGAGAGAACAAAAGGGAAGAGGAGAGGAAGAGACAAAAATGGTGAAAGAGATAAAAAAGAACAGAGACAGAAATTGAGGAAGAAAGAGGAATGGAAGGAAAGGATCAGAAAGGAGAGAGAGGGAAGGTGAGAATTAGACTGGGACAGAAAGGAGAGCTAAACAGGAAGTAAGGTGAATGAGAAGGAATATGTGTGAAGAAAGGAAGAAAAGAGGTAGTTAAAATGAAGGAGATATGGTGAGAAAGATGGAGAAAGGAAGAGAGAGAAAGTAGAGAGTTAGGACAGTGAGGGAGGAGGAAAAGAACATAAGACAAGGAAAAGAGAAATATAAGAGTGGGAATGTCACACTGTCCTCTGTCTCTTCCAATTTTATTCCTCTGTCCAAACCCCTCTATTTTATCTTCTTTCTCTCCCTCTATCTCCTCTCTCTCTTTCTCTTTCTCTCTTTTACTCCCTTTCTCAGATTTTGTCTTCCTAGTCCCATTTCTACCTCTGTCCTCCCATCCTCTCCTATTATATACCTCTCTAACTAGCTCACACACTCTTTCTCCCCTGTCTCTACATCTCTCTTTCTCTCATGCTTCCTGTCACACTATCTTTCTTCCTAGCTCCTTCTTTTAAACTTCCTTTCACCTTCATTTATGCCATTTCTCTACCATATCTTATTTCTTCCCCAACTCTGATTACGCTCTTCATCTCTTTCCTTTCTTCTCTAGTCCCTGTTTTATCTCTATCTCCTTTTCTTTCACTCTCTTCATTTCTTTAACCTTCCCTCCCATTTCTCTCTACTTCTCCACCATCTTACTCATCTTTTCTCACTAGCCGTGTCTCTCCAGCCATCTATTTCACTCTATTGATTACTTTTCTATTCCACCATTAGTATTTGTCTCTCTAAATCGCTCATATTCTTTCTTTTGTTAAGTGGGACATTCTCTTCATATTGACAAGAAAGCAATAGAAAAAGGTGAGCAGAAAAAATTGGGAAATAAGTGAGTTTGAGAGAAATGGGAGAGAGATTGGGGAGGAGAAGCAAAGTAAAAGAAAGCAAAGGAAGAGACAAATAGGGGTTTGAAAGAAGAGAACACGAGGTAAAGAGATGGAGAGAAAGGGACAAAAGAAAGTAGGAGGAAAAGACTGAAGAAGAGAGATTGAAATGTAGAAGAAATAGTGAGAGATGAAAGTAAACAATAGGGAGTAAGAGAAATAAATGAATAGTAGTTAATAAATAGAAGGCATGTTATATACAGAGACAGAAGTCCAACTTGAGAGAAAGAGGTATGGACAATGAAAAAGATACAGTGAGTTAGAGAAGGAGGGACAAAAGAAGAAAGCAATAGAGTGAGGGTGAGAGACACGCAGAGAGTGGGTAATGGTAAGGAGAAAGGAACTGAGAGTTATTGATGGAATATGTGAGAAAGTTAGAGAGCAAAAGAGAGAAGAATAAGACAGAAATTGGGGCATAGTAGGGGAGGTGGTGCTGGAGAATAGAATGGGAGAATTAAAGATAGGGGGATCAAAAGAAAGAGAGATGAAGGTAATGAGAAAAAGGAATAATAGGGGAAAATGAAAAGTGATGAGGAAAAGAATAGAATGAGACAAAGATAGAAAAGAAGAATAAGGCAGAGAAAGAGGGAGAGTAAAAGAAATGAAGTTAAGAGAATGTGGAAAATGATAAGGAAGGAAAGGGTTAAATGGGTGAAGGGAAGGAGTGAGGTAGAGGAGAAAGGGGAAGAAATTTATGTAGAAAGATAAAAAGAGACTGCCAGTGATACAGGAATATAACTAGAGAAGAGAGAGAGAGAGAGAGAGAGAGAGAGAGAGAGAGAGAGAGAGAGAGACAGAGAGACAGAGAGACAGAGAGACAGAGAGACAGAGAGACAGCGACACACACAGAGAGAGATAGAGAGACACAGAGAGACAGAATGAGACAGAGAGATGGAGACAGAAAAAGAGAGACAGAGTAAGACAGTGAAACAAAGAGATGGAGACAGAGAAAGAGAGAGAAAAAGGGTAGTAGACAGAAAAGTCAAGGATAAGAGAGAAGGAATAGTCAAGGATAAGAGAGAAGGAATGAGAGCTATAGGTATAACTGAAGAGAAATGAATGGGGAGAGAAAATAGGAGAAAGATGAAACATGCAATTGTCAGAAAGAAAGCAACCAACAATTTGGGAAAGGATCTTCACCAATCCTACATCAGATAGAGGGCTAATATCCAATATATATAAAGAACTCAAGAAGTTAGACTCCAGAAATCCAAACAACCCTATTAAAATGGGGTACAGAGTTAAACAAAGAATTCTCACCTGAAGAAGTTTGGATGGCAGAGAAACACCTTAAAAAATGCTCAACTTCATTAGTCATTAGGGAAATGCAAATCAAAACAACCCTGAGAGTACTCACTAATAAGTGGATATTAACCTAGAAAACTGGAATACCCAAAACATAATCCACGTATCAAATGAGGTACAAGAAGAACGGAGGAGTGGACCCTTGTTCTGAAAAGACTCAGTGAAGCAGTATAGAGCAAAATCAGAACAGGAAAGTGGGAAGGGTTGGGTGGGAAAACAGGGGAAGGGAAGGGGACTGATGGGACTTTCAGGGAGTGGGGGTCCAGAAAAGGGGAAATCATTTGAAATGTAAATAAATATATCAATAAATTAAAAAAATACTTAAGTGATATCAATCCTACAGATCTAAAAATACTTGCATAAATAAATAAATGTAACAATTAAAAAAAAGAAAAAGAATAGAGTGAAATATAGAAGACAGACTCTTTGGCCTTCCTGTCCCCTCATCCTCCCTGTAACATCCTCCAACTCTCAACTGATCGATCTGTTCCACATGTATTTCATTCTCTCTCTCAAATTCTCTCTATCCTTCTGTCTGTTTCCCAACTTCCCTTTCTCTTTCTTTCTTTCTCACCCTCCTATTTCTCTCTCAATATCTTCCCTTCTCTTTACCTCTCTCTCCCTGTCTCCCTCTCTTCACATTCTCTTTCAGACTCTTCCCTGCCTCATTCTTTCCCTATGGTCTTTCTGCTTCTCTCTTCACCCTTCTCCCTGTCCTGTCTCCCCCTCTCTATTTTCTCTGTTGTTATTATCTCCTCTTTCTTTCTGCATTCCCCCTTTTCCCTAAATTTTTCTCACCTAATCTATTTACCCCATGTTTCCTCTCTCTACAGATTTTATACTTTATTTATAGATATGCCTCTTCATGTCTCATATTCCCTATCTTTTCCTTTTCTCTCTTTTGCTATAATTCTCTATTCATCTATTTACTCTTTCACAGTCTCTTTCTCTATGTGAAGAGAATATTTATCTTATCTCATGTTCTCTTTGCACTCTTCCTGTCTCTGTTTCTCTCCCATCCCTACTTCTCTTCCCATCTCTCTGCATTTGTGTATCTCTCCTCTCTCAATGCCTACATCTTACCTCCCTACCCACACCCTCTCTATATTGATAGGGAGTTGAGAAGAAAGGGAGAATGAAGGAGGGAAGAAAATGAGAAGAATACAGAGAAAGGAAGAAAAAGAGATCAAAGAAAGGAGAGAGCAGAATAAATGGAGATACTTAGAGGGGAGAAAGAGCTGGAGTAAGATAGTGGAGTATGGTAAAGAAAAAAATATATTTCTCTCTCTCTCTTTATATATATATATATATATATATATATATATATATATATATATATATATATCCTTCTGTCTGTTTCCCAACTTCCCTTTCTCTTTCTTTCTTTCTCACCCTCCTATTTCTCTCTCAGTATCTTCCCTTCTCTTTACCTCTCTCTCCCTGTCTCCCTCTCTTCACATTCTCTCTCAGACTCTTCCCTGCCTCATTCTTTCCATATATGTATATATATATATATATATATATATATATATATATATATATATATATATATATATATATAGAGAGAGAGAGAGAGAGAGAGATGGAGGCAGAGAGACAGGCAGACAGAGATATAGAGACACAAAGAGAGAGAGAGAGAGACAGAGAGATACAGAAACAGGAGTTGAAAATGAGTGACTGTGAGAGAGTTAGAAAGGAAGAGAGTTGAGATTAGAACAGGAAGAAAGGCTGAAAGAGAAAGAGAACAACTTTCTCTACCAATTTCATTTCCTCCATCTGTCTTTCTCTGCATATTTCCTCATTCTTTCTCTACCCATATATTTTCAATATTGTTTTCTTTCCTTTTTAAATTGTATTTATTTTTTTTATTTTTTCATTGAGAAGTTTTTAATAAACAACTTCATTATAAAAACATTTTTTTTGAAATTTAATTCTGTAAAACATTGAAAAAATCTACCTTAACAAAGATATGCCCTGTGAATTTTCTAATGGCACTTAAATTTACAATTAAAAACTTCATTTTATATAAAGCCAAAAATACTCCAAGAGGTTATTTACTGTGTTTACAAAGTGCTAGAAGGTTTTTGTCTTGTATTTTTCTTTCTTTAAATAATCTGGCATTAAGAAAGAGTGGCTCTAGAGCTTCAACCAACTGGGAGTGAGGGAGGTGTGAAGTAGTGTTCAGGAATTCTAGTACCAGACATGCAGAGGTACACATGGAGAACTGCAGAGGTACACATGGAGAACTGGTGGAGGACACCAAGTAACATCTGAAGCAAGGTGACAGGAAAAACTCCACACAGCCCAAGATTGCATATTGAACACCCTCTCCCCACTACAGACCCCACTCCTCAGTGTTTAAAGTTACAGCCATTTCCTTCCACAGCAGGTTCAGAGCACCAGGGTGAGGTCACAGAGAAATCTGGACTTTTCTGGCCAACACCTACCTAAAGCAAAGTTTCTTATTACATAAATATCCTTGTTAAAAAGCAAAATATTGATCCTGTATAATCAACCTTTTTTTTTCTTTTCTGTTTTTATTTTTATTTTTATTTATTTATTTTTTAAATCATGGAGACAGTGTAGAGAAAACAGCTACCAAAAAAGGAACGGGAAACGTAAAGGTTACTAAGGGATGTTTAGGGGATTTCAACTTAGGACAATACCTAAGAGCAAAAAAGCAATCACACCTGCTTCTCAAATTTGCATTAACAAAACAACATGTAAAGTCCAGAAAGACATGCAGTGCACCCTCTCCTGCCTCCCACCTGTTTAAGATGGTGCTAGGATCCTGAAACTCACTCTGTAGACCAGGCTGGCCTTGAACTCAGAAATCCACCTGCCTCTGCCTCCCAACTGCTTGGATTAAAGGCGTGCTCCACCACCACCCTGCAAAATGTATGGCCCAGGCTGGTCTCGAACTCGTGATCCTCTTGCCTCTGCCTATTTCAGCAAATCCTGTGCAACCACAACCAGTACTGCTTATTTTCTACACTCCAGATTTTATCCTCCTGTCCAGCGCTTCTACTATTCAACATCCCATACCTCCTCCCCACCCCCTCTCTCCACATAGATGTCCCCAACCCACCCCCCACACCACCTGACCTCTAAACTTCCCAGGGTCTCCAGTCTCTTGAGGGTTAGGTGAATCATCTCTACATTCTTTTTCTTTCTGTCACTGTTTTACTTTATCCCCCTCTGTTTACCTTTCAGTCACATCCTCTCTCTGCTTTTTGTTTGCCCCCTCTCTCTCTCTCCTTTGCTCCATCCTCCATTTTCACTTCCCTCTAATACCCATTCTTCTTCTGTTCCCTCTTTCTCTGCCTTGTTCCCTCATTAATTCTTACCTTATCTTTTCTTTCCTTCTTAATATCTTACTCTCCTCTCTCGTCTTTCTACATATTCTCATTCTTTCTCACAGCTTTTCTCTTTTCCTCTACCCCTCTCTTTCTCTCTATGTCTCTTTATATCTATCTGTATCTCTCTCTCTCATTTTTCTCATTCTCATACTATTCTCACTCTATGGAGATGGGGGGAGAGGGGAAAGTGAGAGAGGAAAAAGAAGAGTTAGAAGAGTAAGGAAAAGATAGCAAGTAAGAAAGGAAAGGAGGGAAAGCAGATGAGAGATATGGGAGTAAATAGGTAGGGATAAAAATTGAGAGGAAGAAAGTAAGAGAGAATCAGGGGGAAAGAAAGACAGAGATAAGGAAAGATTTATGGTAAAAGAAACAAAGCAGGGGGAGTGAGTGAGGAAATCACAGAAAATGGAAAGGGATAGAAAGATAAAGTGAGAGAGAAATCAAGAGAGAGTGAGAGGAATGAAGTAGAAAGAGGTATGGAGAGAGATGGGGTTTAGAGAGTTAGAACAATGGATAAAAAGAAGAGCAAGATATGATGGAGAGGAAGGGAGGTAGTTAGAAAAGGAAAGAGAAAGGGATGAATAGAAAGAGATAGGGAAGAGATAGAGGAGGAGGAAGCCGGTGAAAGACAGAAAATGAGACAATGAGATCTAGGTGTTTTGGGAGGAGATAGAGTGAGAGAAAATGGAGAAAAACTGTAAAAAGGTAGCATTTACTTTCACCTCTCTTCCTTTCTATATCCTTTCTCTCTCACCCACTCTATTACCCTTTCTGTCTCTCCCATCACTGTATAATGTCTCAAACCTTTTCTTTAATTCCTTTCTCTGATTCTACTTCCTTCTCATTCTCTCACTCACCATATCTATTTCCTTCTCTATGTCTCTCCCCATCCATTTCCTCTATCTCTCCCATTGTCTCTTTTTCACATTTTAACCTCTTTCCCTCTGTAATCTCTCTCTTTTTCTCTTACTCTTACAATCTCTCATTTTTCTGTGTGTTTCTCTATCTCTTTTTGTGACTATCTATATCTCTCATCCTATATCCTACCTCTCCCAATTCTATTTATGCCTAGTTCTTTTTCACTCTTTATCCCACCTCTCTCTCAAGGGAGAGAAATACAGAAAAAAGTAGTAGAAATATGGCAGAGTTGGAGGGAGGAGAGGGAAAAGGGAGGAAGGGAATGAATGAGGAAACAAACAGAAGAAGGATAGTAAAAGAGAAAAGTTGAAGAGAAAGAGCAAAAGAGATGATGAGAGATGAAGGAAAGAAAATGGGAAGACAGCATTAGGAGGACAAATAGTGAAGATGCAAGGGATTGTGAGAAAGTAGTGAGACAGAAAGATAGGGGAAAGGCAGAGAAATGTAGGGAGAAAAAGATAAATGTAGACATAGGAATAGGAGGAAAAATACAGACAAAAAAGAGCATCAGAGAGGAAGATAAAAGGATAAATGAAAATAAACAGATGTAAGGAGAGAAAGGTGAGAGTAACAAATGAGATTTAATGGGAGAGGCAACAGAGGTGGGAAGAGATAAGAAGGAGAAAGAGGATGAGCTCAAAACAGATAGAGAACAGAGAGTAGTAAATAAAAAGGAAAGAGATAAGGAGTAAGAGGGAGAGAATGATAGAAACATAAGAAAGAAAAGAGGGTCTTATAAGGATTGAAAAAACAGAATGAGCAAAGCAAAGAGGATGGGCAGAGACAAGGAAGAGGATGTAGAAGAGTGATGGATAGTAAGAAAGAACAGGGGAAGAGAAAGAAGGGGGAATTGACAAGGGTGGGAGACGGGAAGACTAAATGCTTGTGAAAGAGGTAGAAAGAGGAGGGAGACAGTGATAGAAAAAGGAATAAGTTGAATGAGACAGAGTGGGTGGCAGAAAGATGTGGGTAAAAGCTGTGGCAATGGTTGTATTGGTCTTCCTATGGGTAGTGACAAATAATCATTGACAGATGGAATGGCTCTTGAGGCTAACCCAGGATAGCAGTCTTCATGGATGTGGTTGGGATTGCATACCTGATTGATGAGGGACATTGTCTTAATTAGGATTTCATGGTGGTGAATGACAACATGACCAAGGTATCTTTTATAAAGGGAAACAGTTTACTGTAGCTGGCTTACAGTTTCAGAAGTTCAGTCCATTATCATCATGGTGGGAAGTATGGAAGTGTTTATGCAGATATAGTTCTGGAGGAGTAGATAGTTCCACATCTTGATCTGCAGGTAGCAGGAGACTGTCTTTCTGGGTATAGATTGAGGTTAGGAGACCTCTTCCACAATAACACAGTTTCTCCGACAAGGCCACGCCTCCTAATAGTGTCACTCTTTATGGGCTAAGCATTCACACACAATAATCTAAGTGTGCCATACCCATTTAAACCACCATGGGAAGTAGGAGAGAGTGTATGTGGAAAAATGGACAAGGAACAAACTAAGTGAAACAATCAAACTATATTTGTCTTTCCATATATCATGAGTAATCTTTCTGTACACTAGAGTTTAAAATCCATTTTAGTCAAGTATTCTTTCATCTTATAATAAATTGCAATGATAATTTATTTAATGGAGTCAGATTAATACTATATGAAAAAGGTTGTTTATAATGCAAATTTGAAGTGGCTGCTGGTCATAATATAGGAAAAAGATGGTTTTTGATTAAAATATAGTGCTTTAGTATTTTGTTATATAAGGACTAACAAATGACATAAGAGGATAAATTATGATATAAAACATTGGGTAATAGAAACAAACACTTGAAGATGTCATGGTTTTATCTATGGAACCACCCCCATCCCACAACATTTAAATGTGATAGAATAAGAATATACAGAAACTTCTCACATCATATAATAAATATATATAGAGAAATATTTTTTTCTAAAATCTAGCAGTGATCTGTTAAACTGTTAAACTTAAATGAAAGAAGATAGAAAGTAAAAATATTTAGAATACACTCAATAATATTTTCCAGTATTTATGAAATAAATAGCATGTACTTGAAGATTATATTAAACTCATTCTTGGATTTATTATTTAATATTAAAAAGTTATTATTACAATACCATTATTAGTAATATATATAGTACTAATAATATATGATATATATGTTATATATATGTATATATATATATATATATATATATATATATATATATACAGAGAGAGTGAGAGAGAGAGGAATAGAAATGTGTGTGAGGAAGTACATAAGAGTATAGAGAAGTGAGAAGAGAACTTTAAAGAATTGGTTCTCTCCTTCTACTATTATATGGTATTCAAGGATGGAACCTTTTGCTTTCTTTCCAATCCATGGCCTCCTAATTACATAAATACACCCTGTTATGTTCTTATAATACTATTTGTACATATTTGCTTTCAGGAATGGCTACCTGATGTTGGATATCCAGGTGATTTGTTCTACACTAAGGAACATGTGTTCTCCTGGTTTCATCATTCTTTAATTACCTATATTTATCTGTGTATGGCTGGGGCCATGGACTTCCTCCCTTCCACATTCAAGTATCTATTTACGTCCTCATTGTTCATGCTAAATACTCATTGTCTTCCCAAACAAAATTTGAAAAATTTTAAATACATGAAAAAATGAAGATGTTTATGAATGAAGGAACTTGGAAGATGTTATATCCACATAAGCATAGGTATTGATTTTATAGTCATTTCCTGAACATTGAATATATGTCATCTTGAGCAACAGGCATGACTTTCCAAACCATTCAGGCCTGGAATGTGTGGCACAAGGCTGTGATGCCTGGAATTGTTGCAGCTAATTTGCCTCTATGACAGGAGCTGAACTTAGGGCAAATATAATCTATATATTACATTAGAAAGTATCTTTTAAGGGAAGGGAAGTCCTCCAAAGAGAATCAGGAATAAGTTTTAACTGAATCCTTAATATTTGTCAATACTTTCATTTATTATTTACTTAGTTTGAACTGCTATGTATTATTACTAAATACTGCATAGCACACAATAGTCAGATAATGTCAAATAATTACTGTGTAAAGTATATCTTTGCCTTTATAAGACAGAGTTTTCTATTCATTTGTTTTCAATTTTAAATTTATCTATATATTATCACTGTATGCATATTAGCATCTGCAAAATGTATGCATAAGTAACCATGTCACAGTGCATATGTGATCAAAGGGCAACTTTGTGAAATACTTCCTCTCTTTTCACTAAAACTGGTTTGGGGGATAAAATTCAGTTTACCAGACTTTCAAGTCAATAGCCTTTATCCTCTAAGACACCTTTATGCTACAACTAAAGTTTTTATTGCCCAAAGGTTCTGAACACTGAGAACTAAACTTATGAGCAAAATGGTTAACCTCCATTAAAGCTTCTACATGGCTGATCAAATAGAAATTCTGTGGATATTTGTGATGCAGGTTCAAAGTCAAAATATCTTGAACTATCTGCAGGCCTCTTATTAAGCATTGAACTATATGCTTGAAATAACATTCCTATGAGTATTTAGATACATCTTTTATATGCAAATAGTTGGAAGACTAAACACCAAGAATATTATCAAGCATTTAAGGCCTATAATAGAAATTTTCTTATTTTGTATTAGCCTGCCTAAATATGGTTCCCACCATATATAAGTGCTGTAATTTACTATATTTCTGTTCCTTCTTCCACAAAGAAAGAATGTAAGAGCTAGAGGAAGATGAGATTTTCTGTGAGACTGTAGCTCCTGTGAATGTCAGAAGCTACAACTATAAAGTGTCACTAACATGACTGCCTACTCATGAGTTGAAAAAGGATGATACCAACAGATATGCTAATTGTAGACAGAGATGGGGATAAGAAAGGAGCCGATAAAATACATAACGTACAAATGGTAACTAACAAATGTTAAGCAGTTTAGGAGAAATAGTCTTCTCAAATGAAGAGTACAAACCACTGTGGAAATCAATCTGGAGGTTCCGCAGAAAACTGGACATGAGACTTCCAGAGGACCCTGCTATACCTCTCCTGGGCATACACCCAAAGGATTCCCCGGCATGCAATAAAGACACATACTCCATTATGTTCATAGCAGCCTTATTTATAATAGCCAGAAGCTGGAAAGAACCCAGATGCCCTTCAAAGGAGGAATGGATACAGAAAATGTGGTATATTTACACAATGGAATACTACTCAGCAATTAGAAACAATGAATTCACAAAATTTTTAGGCAAATGGTTTGATCTGGAAAATATCATCCTAAGTGAGGTAACCCAATCACAAAAGAATACACATGGAATGCAATCTCTGATAAGTGGATATTAATTAGCCCAGAAGCACTGAATACCCAAGGCACAAATTGCATAACAAATGACTCCCATGAAGAAGTATGGAGAGGGTCCTGATCCTGGAAAGGATTGATCTAGCATGGGAAGGGAATATAAAGACAGAGAAAAAGGAGGGAGGAGATTGGAGAAGGGATGGTGAGAAGAAGGTTTATGGGACATATGGGGAGGGGGGTCCGGGAAAGGGGAAATCATTTGGAATGTAAACAAAGAATATAGAAAATAAAAATATTAAAAAAAATGAAGAGTACAGAAATTGATTATATGATACCAAATGATAATATTGAAGACTTATAGACAGGTAATGCTATATAGGCAGGATAGACTGTACTTATATATTTATGAATTAATTAAAACAGACCTATGAGTTTACTTAAAAGAGCAAGGGAATTCCTACTGTAGTATTAGTAGGGGAAAGGAAAAAGACAATGAAAGTTATTATACTCTCAAAAAATAATTTTAAACTACCTTAATTTATGTCTTTCTTTAGTTATGTCATAAAAATGTTATCATATTGGAAAGCTGTTTGGGGGCAATTTATTTCAGTTTCTGGAATTTGGTCATTAACATTTGCTTTCAAAATAAATTCATATTCTTGAGGTAATAGCTGCATTTTTGAGTTGACAGTGAGTAATTGCAATTGAGTAAAGTCATTATGACAGTCAATATTGTTCTTTTCAACAGAGTACTAGAAGCAGATAGAGGCAAAACCTAAATGAGTTCTTTCAGAAGGCATTCAAGTAGTAAGAGAATGTTAGAAAGTAATGATAGAAGTATTTTGTCTTCTTTATTACCATTAAAAGTAATACTAAATCATTAATTTCAAGATCACTCAGGGCGTACAGCTGGCTCCAGCGGCACGGAGCATGGGTTCCAGTCCTGAGGCCTCTGGCAGGAGCCTTCAGATCTCTGCTTCAGGATCCAGAACAGCCTGGGCTGCAACACCACATCTCCAGGTCCGGCAAGAGGCAAGAGAGGCATCCAGGAGGCCAGCTGGGAGGAGTCAGTGTGCTCTGGAGAGTCCAGCAGGCACCTGCGGGAGCCTTCGGGTGTCTGCTTCAGGATATGAACAGCCTGGGCCACAGCACTTGGTCTCCAGGAAGTGCAGGAGACCTGGTGTGCACCCGGAAGCAGACTGGGAGCCTGGGCCACAGCACCCTGTCTCCAGGCAGTGCAAGAGGTCAGCTGTGCACCAGAGGCCACCTGGGAAGAGGCAGCTTGCACTGGTGAGTCCAACATTGACAAGACCAACTAACACCAGTGAGAATTAGAGGGCAAAAAGCAAACGCAGGAATGTCACTAACAGAAATTAAGGAAATATGGCAGCATCTGAATCCAGTTCTCCTTTAACAGCATGCCCTGGATACCCCATCACACCAGTAAAACAAGATTTGGATTTAAAATCACTGGTCATGATGCTGGTACAGGAACACATGAAGGACATACTTAAAGAAATTCAGGAGAAAATGGATCAAAAGTTAGAAGCCCTTACAAGAGAAACAGAAATATCATTGAAAGAAATTCAGGAGAATACAAAAGCCAATAAGGAGGAAACACAAAAATCACTTAAAGAAATGCAGGAGAACTTTGGTCAACAGGCTGAGGTCATGAAAGAGGAAACACAAAAATCTCTTAAAGAATTACAGGAAAGCACAAACAAGCAAGTGAAGGAGCTAAGCAAAACCATCCAGGATCTAAAATCAGAAGTAGAAACAACTAAGAAAACTCAAAGGGATACAACTTTGGAGACAGAAAATGTTGGGAACAAATCAGGGGACATAGATGCAAAGGTCAACAACAGAAAACAAGAGATAGAAGAAAGAATCTCAAATGCTGAAGATACCATAGAAACCATGGACTCAACAGTTAAAGAAAATGCAAAATGCAAAAAGCTTGTAACCCAAAATATTCAGAAAATCCAGGAAACAATGAGAAGACCAAACCTAAGGATTATAGGCATAGATGAGAGTGAAGATTTACAACTTAAAGGGCCAGCAAATATCTTCAATAAAATTATGGAAGAAAACTTCTCTAACCTAAAGAGAGAGATGCCCATGAATATACAAGAAGTCTACAGAACTCCAAACAGACTGGACCAGAACAGAAATACCTCCCATCACATAATAAGCAAAACACCAAATGTACTAAATGAAGAAAGAATATTAAACGCATTAAGAGAAAAAGGCCAAGTAACATATAAAGTAAGACCTATCAGAATCACAGCAGACTTCTCACCTGAGACTATGAAAGCTAGAAGATCCTGGGCAGATCCCATGCAGACTCTAAGAGAACACAAATGTTAGCCAAAACTACTATGCCCAGCAAAACTCTCAATCACCATAGAGGGAGAAACTAAGATATTCCATGACGAAACCAAGTTTACCCAATATCTATCCACAAACCCAGCCCTACAAAGGATAATAGGAGGAAAACACCAGTACAAGGAGGGAAACTTCACCCTGGAAAAAGCAAGATAGTAACTTTCTCTCATCAAACCCAAAAGAAGTTAATCAATCAAATTTAAAAAATAACATCAAAAATGACAGGAAGTAACAATCACTATTCCTTAATATCTCTTAACATCAGTGGACTCAATGCCCCAGTAAAAAGACATAGACTAACCGACTGGATACATAAATAGGACCCTACATTTTGCTGCATACAGGAAATACACCTCAGGGTCAAGGACAAACACTACCTTAGAGTAAAAGGCTGGAAGACAATTTTACAAGCAAATGGTCTCAGGAAACAAGCTGGAGTAGCCATTTTAATACCAGATAAAATTGACTTTCAATCCAAAGTCATCAAAAGAGACTCTGAGGGACACTTCTTGCTGGTCAAAGAAAAATACAACAAGAACTCACAATCCTGAACATCTATGCTGCAAATGCAAGGGCACCCTCATTCATAAAAGAAACTTTATTAAAGCTCAAAGCACACATTGCACCTAACACAATAATTGTGTGTGACTTCAACACTGCACTTTCCTCAATGGACCGATCAGGAAAACAGAAACTGAACAGGGACACAATGAAACTAATTGAAGCTTTGGACGAATTAGATTTAAGAGATATATATTGAACATTCTATCCTAAAGCAAAAGAATATACCCTTTTCTCAGCAACTCATGGTACCTTCTCCAAAATCGACCATATAATTGGTCACAAGACAGACCTCAACAAATATAAGAAGATCGAACTAATCCCATCCGTCCTATCAGATAACTATGGAGTAAAAGTGGTCTTCAATAGCAACAAAAACAGCAGGAAATCCACATACACATGGAAACTGAACAATATTCTACTCAATGATACCTTGGTCAAGGAAGAAATAAAGAAAGAAATTAAAGACTTTTTAGAACTTAATGAACATGAAGACACAACATACCCAAATCTATGGGACACAATGAAAGCAGTGCTAAGAGGAAACTCATAGCCCTGAGTGCCTCCAAAAAGAAAATTGAGAGAGCATACACTAACAGCTTAATGACACACCTGAAAACCCTAGAAAAAAAGAAGCTATTACACCCAGGAGGAGTAGAAGGCAGGAAATCATCAAACTCAGGGCCAAAATCAATCAATCAAGTAGAAACAAGGAGAACCATACAAAGCATCAACAAAACCAGGAGATGGTTCTTTGAGAAAATCAACAAGATAGATAAACCACACTAACATCAGGGCACAGAGCCCTAATGGTCACGCCCTAACCAAAGGGCAAAGAGACAGTATCCAGATTAACAAACTTAGAAATGAAAAGGTAGCTATAACAACAGAAACTGAGGAAATTCAAAAAATCATTAGCTCCTACTACAAAAGCCTATACTCAACACAACTGGAGAATCTGGAGGAAATGAACAGTTTCCTAGACAGATATCTGACACAAAAACTAAATCAGGATCAAATAGATCAACTAAACAGTCCCATAACACCTGAAGAATTAAAAAGGGTCATAGAAAGTCTCCCAACCAAAATAAGCATGGAACCAGATGGCTTCAGTGCAGAATTCTATCAGACCTTCATAGAAGACCTAACACCTATACTCTTCAAACTATTCCACAAAATAGAAACAGAAGGAACTCTACCCAACTCATTCTATGAAGCCACATTTACACTAATACCAAAACCACACAAAGATCCAACAAAGAAAGAGAACTTCAGGCCTTATGAATATTGATGCAAAATTACTTAATAAAATTCTTGCCAACTGAATCCAAGAAGACATCAAAACGATCATCCACCATGATCAAGAAGGCTTCATCCCAGGGATGCAGGGATGGTTCAATATAAGGAAATCCATCAATGCTATCCAATACATAAATAATCTCATAGAAAAAAAACGTATGGTCATCTCATTAGATGCAGAAAAAGCATGTAACAAAATTCAGCATCCTTTCATGCTAAAAGTCTTGGGAAGAACACGAATTCAAGGCCCATACCTAAACATCATTAAAGCAGTATACAGCAAACCGGTAGCCAACATCAAACTAAATGGAGAGAAATTGAAGTAATTCCACTAAAATCAGGGACTAGACAAGGCTCTCCTCTCTCTCCATATCTTTTCAATACAGTACTTGAAGTTCTAGCTAGAGCAATTAGACAACATATGGAGGTCAAGGGGATACAAATTGGAAAGGAAGAAGTCAAAGTATGACTATTTGCAGGTGACATGATAGTCATCTTAAGTGACCCGAAAACCTCCACCAGAGAACTCCTACAGCTGATAAACAACTTCAGCAAAGTGGCTGGTTATAAAATCAACTTAAGCAAATCAGTTGCCTTCCTATACTCAAAGGATAAGCAGGCTGAAAAAGAGGTTA
Organism: Apodemus sylvaticus; assembly: GCF_947179515.1. Taxonomy (NCBI): domain Eukaryota; kingdom Metazoa; phylum Chordata; class Mammalia; order Rodentia; family Muridae; genus Apodemus; species Apodemus sylvaticus. The sequence continues at coordinate 82,573,117 of NC_067495.1, read as the reverse complement.
TGGAAATGACACCCTTCACAATAGCCACAAACAATATAAAGTATCTTGGTGTGACTCTAACCAAACAAGTGAAAGATCTATATGACAAGAACTTCAGGTCTCTGAAGAAGGTAATCGAAGAAGACCTCAGAAAATGGAAAAATATGCCATGCTTGTGGATCAGCAGAGTCAATATGGTTAAAATATCCATCTTGCCAAAAGCAATCTACAGATTCAATGCAATCCCCATCAAAATCACAACTCAGTTCTCACAGAGTTAGAAAAAGCAATTCTCAAATTCATCTGGAATAAAAAAAACCCAGGATAGCTAAAACTATTCTCAACAACAAAAGAAATTCTGGGGGAATCAGTATCCCTGACTTAGAACAATACTACAGAACAATAGTGTTAAAAACTGCATGGTATTGGCACAGTGACAGACAAGTGGACCAATGGAATAGAATTGAAGATCCAGAAATGAACCCACACAACTATGGTCACTTGTTCTTCGACAAAGGAGCCAAAAACATCCAGTGGAAAAAAGATAGCCTTTCAACAAATGGTGCTGGTTCAATTGGAAGTGAGCATGCAGAAGAATGTGAATTGATCCATTCTTATCTCCATGTACTAAACTTCACACCAAGTGGATCAAGGACCTCCATCTAAAACCAGACACACTGAACCTAATAGAAAAGAATCTGGGGAAGACCCTAGAGGACGTGGGCATGGGGGAAAAGTTCCTGAACAGATCTCCAATAGCTTATTCTCTAAGATCAAGAATTGACAAATGGGACCTCATAAAATTACAAAGTTTCTGTAAGGCAAAGGACACTGTTAAAAGGACAAAATGGCAACCATCAAATTGGGAAAGGATATTCACCAACCCTACATCTGATACAGGGCTAATATCCAATATATACAAAGAACTCAAGAAGTTGGACCCCAGGGAACCAAATAACCCTATTAAAAAATGGGGTACAGATCTAAACAAAGAATTTTCTCCTTAAGAAATTCGGATGGCCAAGAGGCACCTTAAGAAGTGCTCAACATCATTAGTCATTAGGGAAATGCAAATCAAAACAGCCCTGAGATTTCACCTTACACCAGTCAGAATGGCTAAGGTCAAAAACTCAGGAGACAGCAGGTGTTGGCGAGGATGTGGAGAAAGAGGAACACTCCTCCACTGCTGGTGGGGCTGTAAGATGGTACAACCACTTTGGAAATCAGCCTGGCAGTTCCTCAGAAAACTGGACATGACACTTTCGGAGGACCCTGCTATACCTCTCCTGGGCATATACCCAAAGGATTCCCTGACATGCAATAAAGACACATGCTCCATTATGTTTATAGCAGCCTTATTTATAATATCCAGAAGCTGGAAAGAACCCAGATGCCCCTCAAAGGAGGAATGGATACAAAAAATGTGGTATATTTACACAATGGAATACTACTCAGCAATTAGAAACAATGAATTCACAAAATTTTTAGGCAAATGGTTTGATCTGGAAAATATCATCCTAAGTGAGGTAACCCAGTCACAAAAGAATACACATGGAATGCAATCTCTGATAAGTGGATATTAATTAGCTCAGAAGCCATGAATACCCAAGGCACAAATTGCATAACAAATGACTCCCATGAAGAAGTATGGAGAATGTCCTGATCCTGGTAAGGATTGATCTAGGGGAATATAAGGATGGAGAAGAAAAGGAGGGAGGTAATAGGAGAATGGATGGAGAGAAGGTTTATGGGACATATGGGGAGGGGGGATCCAGGAAAGGGGAAATCATTTGGAATGTAAACAAAGAATATAGAAAATATAAATATTAATAAAAAAAGTTCACTCAGCATTCTCATTAAGACGAATGTAGGTATGTATTTTTATTTTTTACCTTTCAAGTCTGAGAGGAGAAATTATATCTAACTGAAATAATAAAGAGTATAATTTTATGAATATCTGCATGTGTGTTTGGACAGATTCCCACTGTGTGATCCTACATAACCTGGACTCATTATGTTTATTCTTTACCCTACATTGACCTACAATATTGGATCTCTTCTGCCTTAGCAGCCAAACGTCTTTAGTTATAGGCATTAACTAACACATTGTGGTTTGTATTCATGTTCTTATAGGTTACTTATAAAAATGAAAAATAGAATACCAGACAAAAGTACAATGTGAGAAGTTTTATTTCCTTCAATATTTTTACTCAAATTGTGAAGGGTTTTTATAGGAATGAATATGCATATATGTATACTGAAACATTATGTATAGCCTAATTAATTTCTGTCAGAAAATATTTTGAATAGAAGATTTTCTTGATGAAGAAAATTTATGTAAATTTAATTTTTGTAGGCATTATTTTGAGTTTCCTTCAACTTTTCTATAAGTGTGCCTGACTCCATCCTATGTTTGGCTGTGGGTATCTACTTCCGTTCCATTTCACAGCTGAGTCAAGCTTTTCAGAGGAAAATTATGCTAGACTCCTCTCTGAAAACATAACAGAGTTTCATTGATAATGTCAAGGATTGGTGCTTGCCATTAACATAGGTATCTTGTGCAGGTTATTGACTGGCCTTTCTTTCAGTCTCTGCTTCATCCTTTCACATTTTATAAAGGAAAATTTGGAGTCAAAACTTTTGATGGTGGGTTAATGCCCTTTTCCATCCACTGAAAGTCCTGCCTGACTGCATAGGGTGGGATATTTAGGTTCCATGTCCACACTGTTAGGCATCTTAGCTAAGGTCATCTGCTTTAAATCCTGGGAGCCTCCCCTATCTCTGGGAATTCCTAGAGATTCTTCCCTCCCACCTACTGCTGTCAGTTGCAATCTCAAATGGCCAAAAAGAACTTAAAGAAATGGTCAACATCCTTAGTCATACAGGAAAGGGAAAATTCAAATGACCTTGAGATTCTACCTTATATCAGAATGGCTAACATAAAAAACTAATGGGATATCACATGCTGGCAAAGATACCGAGAAAGAGGAACACTCCTCCAATGCTGGGTGTAGGGGAATAATAAAATTTTAGAACCACCATCAAAATAAATCTTTCAGTTCTTCAGAACTTCAGTCTTCTTGTTGATGATCTAGTTCATTATCATTGAGAAAATAAAAGCTGTGAGAATTTTTTACACGCCTACTACTAGATATACACCAACCCATTTGAGTTTTGAAGCTTTATACATATTTTCTTTTTCAAATGCTTTCCTCCAGTCTTCTGTCTTCTGCCTCTTATTTACCTATATGAACCAAAATGCATACTTCAAAATCCATGTCTTTCTATATTTTCTCTTTGTGATCTCACTTTGCCTACACTACAAACTTCAATTTCTGTATTACATCCTGATCTCCCCATTTAGATATTTATTAGGCAATTTAAACTTTGTTTTCTAATGTAAAATTGCTGAATTTTATCTATTCCATAGAAATCTTGACAGATGTCTTCTGAGCAGTCTCCTTTGTTCTGTCTTTGGCTCTTCCACATTTATCAAGGTTTGGGTAATCTGATTAAAATACAGGGCATATCCTGACCTACATGATTTCACTCCCTGTCCCCTATGTGAACTTCTCTCCATATTAGGCTCTTTGATATTCATTAGAAATGCCAAATAGGCCTGAGAGTTATTGCAATGTGTGTGACTGCTTCCTTAAATGTTTTTTCCTAAATATGCAGTTTGTAATTTCATTTCCCTAAACTATTTATTCAAGTATCACCACACTAAAAATGATTAATCACCTTATAAAACATACCTAAAATAGACATCTCCCACTGCTTTTACTTTTCACTCATATTACTTTTTATTTCTACAGCAGACATTACCTTACAGTCATTTTCACAATTCTTAATATTTACTGTTCTTTATTTCAAACATAATAGAAATTTTATGATGTTGAAACTTTGTTTGTAGTCGAATTAAACTAATTATGTCAAGTAGTTCCAGGCTCAGAGGAATGAAATATGTTTTTGAATAAAAGTTTACATCAAATTAAACAGCAAAAAATGTGAAATAAATTATAACACATGTTCTCATTTAAAAGTAAGAGAACATGGGCTTTAGAGATAATATATGATATGATCAAAATCATAAAGATGCCAATTTTCTATATTTGTTAAGGTACAGATTTCTTCAGGAGATGTACATAAACATGTTTTTCATTGCAAGAATGACAGCTAAAAACAATTGAGTTCAAGCCTAGTTCAGTGAGAGAATGGTATATTATGTATTTTTATAGTGACATGGATAAGGGGTTACTCATCTAAAAGTACATATATTATCAATATTGTAGCCATTAATCAGTGTCAAAAAATAATAGGAATGTAAAAGGAGCTCTCTGAGGGACTTGCAGGTAGCTGAAATACCTAGAAAACCCTTTCTAGGAATATTCTTACTTGTAAAACAATGTGTTTCTTTTTGTAGATATTATAAATTTCAGGAACATCCTTTGCCTTCTAAGTTTTGTTTATCTGTTTGTTTACTGAATCTTACAAACTTTCATCCTTACTCCAGTAGGGAACAAATGTTTCACTTAACAGTAAATGACTAGAAAACACTTTATTCTTTTCCAGGCTCTTGTACCATTTCTGCCCCATCCTTGAGCATTAAAATTGTGGTTTTTATATTTGATAGTTTTCTTCCTCTTATTGCTGAAAAATTGACCACTAAATCACAGATACCATCATTTATTTTCAGGAACTTGATAGGTTCTAAAGTTCTGTAGTTGATACCACGCATGCAGGACAAAATTGAGGTTTCCTTCCAAGACCAAGGAATACAGAAACAATGACCTACAGGTAGAAGTGTTATAGAAGACACTAGGATAGAATATTAAATCCTTTTAACAAATAGACCTTGTTTCTCTGGTTATTTATATAAACTATGGAACTTGAAGCTTGTACTGTCTTATGGTAATAGATGTTAGTTTACTATAGTGGACTGATAGTTCAATTAGAAAATATTTATTGTATGCTATGGATTCATGCCATTATTTGACTAGTCAGAATATATTGCCTTTTATGATATATAGCTTGCAGAGATAAAAATCTATCAGTGTTGGATGACAGTTCTCTCTTAGTAGACTTGATGTTAGTTACTAGTACTATGAGAGCCAGACACCAAGGTGTAAACTTGTAGCTCATTCCATGACTGACATTTCCATGACCTGCTGTCAAATAATGTGTGGCATGACTGAAGAATCAACTATTTCTTTGATATAACTAGTAGCTATAATAGTAAGCTATAAGGTAGCATTTTGGAATCAGTGGATAGCAATATTTTTGGGGGTATTGAATGACAAATTCATAGGGATCACCCAAGATGATGTGAAAACATAGTGATTTGAATTATTATTTATATCACTAGCAAAATTACAGTTTTGAATTAGCAACAAAAATTTTAGAGTTGATGATAATCATAAAATAAGGAAATTTATTAAAGGTTTGCAGAATTAGGAAGTTTGAGAATTCCTGCTATAGTGTTTCTATTGACATTCTAAACAATAACTTATATGGAAATAATCTAATATTAGAACTGGGATATTTTACCCAAGACTTTGTGGCTCTTACGGTGTTGATCTTACATGCCTATGCAAGATGAGTATACTTGCCATTTTTCCTTTTGATTATTTTTTCTGTTGAGGTTAGCAATCTTCTTTCCCTGTGTAGAACTCCATGGACATGGGCCATGGTGCAATAGTTTTGTCTATTCTCCAGTATATAAATGCAGTTTTATTTCCTCAGATGATGTAATGAGATGAGAGTTGTACCAAAGGTATGCTAATACATGGTCTGGACTGGGACAAAAGCATTTCCTTTTCTGTTCCAACTATCTCTAGTCTAAGGCCTGGAAGCTTCTAGTTTCCTTACAATCTAATATTTCAAGGTGACTGATTCAATTGAGCTTCTCTCAGCTTTTGACTGAATTGCTCTGCATGGCCTCATACTAATAGCAATGTGATCTAAGCTTCAAGCTACTTTTTATTCTTCAGCTCATTCTGTCTTTACCTGTGTCTATTTTTTCTCTCTGCAATGTGTCTCTGTAAAACAGTTCCAGTAAAACTGTCATACATACATACTACACATCTCGCACCAAATACCAAATACCACATAACACATAACACATATAACACACTAACTTTCTCTTACTGCTTTTAAGTAGACACATTTTACTGTGTTGTTGTCCTGAGAGTTGTGAATATGCTATTTCTGACTTATCCAATCAAAACTTTATTTATTACTTTAACTGCCTCTCAGTGAGATGTCACTTTCAAACATGGGTGCTTACTTCTACAAACTAAACTTACATTCATTGTTAGTAATTAAAGAATTGTATTAAAGGTGTATCCATATTCCATGCAGATCATACTATACTCTAGGGTGTATTTTCATTCTGGCCAGATCATACAGACCTTGAAGGTCTTTGAATGTGATCCCTTGTCATAGTAGCCATGCCCCAGGATTAAGATTCCTCTGCACAGCACCATGCTTAAGACAAGGGCAAAGGCTCATTTCACTAAGCTGAGGTTCCCCTTCTTAAAGATTGTGCTCACATAGTCTTATCTTTGGCCAGTCCTTGCTGCTGAAATATACCTGATCTCAACTTGGATAAATTTATTCCAATATGTGAGTAATAATTCATCTGGTATTGTGAGTGAGAAGTAAGTTAGATGAGGCCTAATAGACTAGTCCAGGTTAGTCACCACATTATAATCATGCCTGGGACACAGAAACTAGTTGTCACAGAATTGGCAGAATTCAGAGCTGAGATCTTGGGGAACCAATTCCAAAGGTTATCAAGAAGCAAGGTATGGTATTGAGTCACATGGGTGTTAGACATATTTCTGTTGGGTCATCCGCTCAATAGAGTATCAACAGACTGTGAGTCTGTCAGGAAAACTTTATGCCCTAAAGTTATTTTTTGAGCTTCTTTTACTAGCAGGGTAGTAACAGGTATGACATTATAAATGTTGGCCACCTGGCTGTGACTAGGTCAAGTCTCTAGATATACATTCCAAGTCTCAAGCACTTGTCTTTTCCTATGTTTCAGAGATTGTATGAGGATATTTTAGGCAATGGTTACCAGCCTTATACTTAAAGAAGTAGCTTAGTAATGTCTGTAAGGGCCAAGGCCAGGAAAGAAACCGAGGAAATTTTCAAGGCATTAAAGTTCTTCTTAGTCTTGTTCCACTCTAAAGGCCACGTATCACAAATGTTGGCATAAAGATGCTTGACTGTCTTGATAAATCCTGTTTTTCATAGTTAGCAATATTCAACTATTCACAGGTTGATGTGAGAGTAGGGATTTTTGGGGTATCTGAAATTCAGTTGTGAGAAATTGTTTGTTTACTCTTGGTTGTAACTTAGGCATTTGTCTTGAAGACCATATCACAGAGTTTTTTGGTTAAAACTCTAAACCCCAGAGCTTAGCCTCTAAAGAAAAATTCTGGTAGTTGTCTACCCTTGAGACCTACCATGTGTCCCGAGGCAGACCCAGTCTGTAGCAATTCAGTGGGACCTCCAAAAGGTATTGGCAGCCCATTAGAAATGACCACTCAGATACAATTTACAGGCATTAGAAAATCTTCTTTCCAGTTAACTGCAATTATACCAGGTATGTTGGGATCTAGGAATGGTCTTCAGTGTCCAGAACACAAGGACTTTAAAGGCAGAAACCATGGTCTGGTATTTCTTTCAACAGTCACAGAAAAAGTCAGCAGTTTTAATGTAAGTTTAGATAAGCAGTTAGGTGGAAGGGAGTTAATACAAACAGGTAGTTTAGCAGAAGATAAGATAGAAATGGCATCCTGACCTTTGGTTACTAGAATAGGGATGGGTAATTTTCTTTAGGAGTCTCCATTCTAGTTAAATGGAAATACTTTCGCTGTGTCTTGCCCCATCACATGGCTTTATAAAAGGGCTCTTTCAGAAATACCTTGCAGGAACTTCAAACATGATACATGTTCCTGAATTATTGCTGTTTGCTGAATCTGTTTGAACCACTCCCTGGTTCCCCATGTTCATATCATAGTATGAAAATGAATTTAATCCAAATTTAAAGTTGCCATACCACCTCAAATATCCAAAATCTCTTCTGAGACTCAACACAACCTGTTAATTGTAACTGACACTAAAGTCAAAAATCAAATTACATATTCCAGCATATAATGGTCCAGGATAATGATTATCATACCAAACCAGAAGAATAGAGGCATAGTCAAGAAAGAAATACTAAACCAAAGCAGCACTGTAAGCAGCAGGGAAATCACAGGATTCTGTAGATCTATGTATAATTTTAAAAGTTTTGACCTCGCCCTTGGGCAGACACCATTCCCTGATTTTATCTCACATTGTCAGATATCTAAGGCTCTGTTACTGCCACCATCTTGGGGTCACTAATAGTAATGTAGGCTTCATTTTCACTGCTTCATTTTCTGACTTTCAGGGGCTTCTTTGGGCTTTTAATTCAAGAACTCTCTCTACAACAAATGTGTGCTGGCTAATGTTATTGTTTAAGCTTTAATTACTATGCTTAAGAGATATATAAAACAAAAATCCTTCTAACATGTTAAGCCCACTTATCCCAAGAAGACATAAATTCCTGGAATGCCAAGTACAAGGGAGATAACAAGTAATATGCTTTCACTTCTATAAACAAGTTTGGTTTCACCTACTGCACAAGATGTGCTAAATCCCACATAGATAGGAAGTAAATAGGCAGGATGTGTGACAGTATGCTTTCTCTCCATTGGATGAAGGCAGAAAGCATGAAGCATGAAGTCTTGGGTAGTTTTGCCATTATAAGCACCTGACTTATGTAATTTAGTGTTTTTGGTAATCTCAGCTTTTAGACTGGTCATTGTAGATTTTTGTGGCCAGTATTTAATAAAATTCACTTCAAATTTGGCTCAACCATTGGGTTACTTTGGTATTTTCTTTCCTCGGGAATTAAACAATGCTTGGTTTTAATGCTTTTGTAATGATGGAGGAAGAACCCATGATTCTTGTATTCATGGCACTGACATGACTTTTATATTTAGTTGCATTATAGGAGTAAATATCTTCTGATCTCTTTCACAAGTTGGAAGTTCAGTTTATTGTGGTCTTTTCTTTCCTTTTCCCATTGTTCCAGTACAAAACAAACCCACTACTTACTAGGGGCAATCTCCTTAAAAATTAAAAACACTTTCCTCACATTTTCTGGGCTACAACAATAAGCTTCTCACTGTTTATTTCTCTTTAAACTGTAAATTTTTATCTTTCTTTACCATGCTCTCTTCTTTATTCTAAATATACGTAAGTATTATCAGTCACAACCATACCACAGATATAAATGTATGCACTACATGTGTGCCTTGAACCCAAAGAAGTAAAAAGAGGGTGTCAAAACCCTTTCAACTGTAATTAAAGATGGTTGTTAGCAACATGTTACTACTAAAACAATGAACCTAGCTTTTCTTCAAAAGAAGCTAATGATCTTAAATGTTGAACCATCTTTTCAGATATTCCTAAAAGAATTTTGAAAATAGCATGCCTTACTTTAACATTTTAAGGCTGACATAAAATTTTTGCTTATTGTCTTAAATAGTAGCAAAATCTATTTATAATATGAGTAACTGTTTTAAAAAGGGTTTAGATGTCTCTAAATAATGACCAATTATAAGCACCATGATTATTTTACGTCAGTATAGCTATTTATAAAAACAATATAAATAAGCTTTTAAAAAATTAGAAATTTCACAATAATTTTTACCAAATTCATGTTTTGTTACCCATTTACTTACCTAATTTTGTTCTAGTAAGTTATACATTTATGATTGAAATGCCTTTAACCATGATATCATCTATGAATGTAAATTATATAAATGTCCACTTAATAGGAGCATGAAATTATGTTCTAACATTATTTTTCTATACTGGGTTGTAATTAAGCTTACTAGAAATTAAGAAAAAAATAAAATAATTTTTGAAACTATTTATCATAATAGTAAAATTTCATTGGAGGTTTGCTTAAAGCCATGAATAATAATAGCGTTAATTTTTTTACATATTTGTGGATGCACACTACTGATTCCTAACATAATAGAGCATTCTAACTTTATTTCATGTATAGTTTGCTTCAGAAATATAAGCAATGAGAAATCTCATTCATATATATCAAAAATGCAATAGAGATTTATTAAGATATTGAACAAGTGAATTTCTTCCGACTTTCACAGTGATGCACCAGCAAAAAATTTTAATGATTGATTAGCCTGTAACTATATATATTTCTGACTACAATTTCTTTAAGATGAAAAATACGAATGCATCTGGTTCAAAAGAATTGATTATTCTTTACTATTATTAATTAATTTTCCAGTCTTTACTCTCCCTTCATGAAATTATATTTTGATACAGTTATACATGGTTCCTTTGCTGCTTTCTTCTACTTGTTCTTCTATGTCTTTTTTTAAGTAGAAATTTAATTTCAATAGGGCTGTGGAGAAAGAAATTTTTCTATGACAACTACTTTTTAGGCATAATAACTTTAACAAAGGGAATATATTTTCTTGAAGATCTGGTATTTATTTCTTTAAAAATCTATTCTTACCAGAGTGACTCTTGGACAGTATTCTTATAGTTCTAAGAGTGTATTTCCCCAATTTGAAGACTATTGATTCATAAAATGTCAAATCCTAAAGTTTTTGATAGAGCATTTTGTTTGTGTGTATACCCATGGACAAGTTTGAAGTTTTTGAAGCTACCAATTTGCATTCACTCACACTTGAAACAAGGTAAATCTAAACCTCTGTGGATTATTTTAGTTTGAATATTTATAGTCATGAATTGAAAATGAACTCTTGAATTTTATTTTAGAAAATGGTATGGTCTCTTACTCTATGCATGATGTAGGCATTTTAAAGCACTTTTATATGACCTGTAACAATGGAAATGCTACACATAATGAAAATAAATTATTGCACCTACAGAACATGCTTCTGGATAATAAGAAACAGAAAGGAGAAACATATACATAGGATGGTTACAATAATTCATATTCTTTTATTTATTTTAAAATAATTGTGTGTTTTGGGAGATAGTTTATTCAATAAGGTACCTGCTGCATAAATATGAGGGCCCTAGTATAGATCCCCAGTAGTCATGTATAAAGCTGTATGTTGAATTACCCACTGGGACAGAGGAAAGCAGAGGGTTACCTGGGTTGTGCTGGATGTCTAATCTAGCCTTTTCTCAAGATCCAGATTCAGTGTAATTCAAATAAGCTTCCATCTTTCCAAAAATGAAAGTCCAAGGGGAAAGTCCTAAAATTTAAAAGCTTCTAAGCAGCTAAAGAAACAACTGGTTTGAATGAAAAATAAAACCACATAATGGGAAAAAAATCTTTGACAGCTATACATCATTAATATCTGGAATATACAAAGATTCAAAAAGCATGAAGGAAACAAAGGCCCAATTAAAAATATCCCAGGGATATAAAAAGGGTGTTCTTAATAAAAGAATAAAAATTGCTATGAAATACTTCAAAAGGTGTTCATCTTCCTAAGCATGTAGGGAAATAAATCAAATTTGAAAACTTATCTTTCTATAGTGAGAATTGCTAATATCAACAAAAGAACTAACTACAAATTCTAGGTAGGTTGTAGGGAAAGGAATCCCGATTCCTCTTGGTAGCAATTCAGATTGGTTCAAAAACTTGGGGGATTTCTGCGGCGGCGGCGGCAGCGGCAGCGGCAGCAGTGGCTGCTCCAGCTGAAGGGCCATCAGCAGTGGAACCAAGGCGTCACAGGGACCAGTTAGGCCCTGCGCCCACGACCACTGACCTTCGCTGACCAGCCGGGCAGCAAGCAGCTGCAGTTGTGCGGCGCCTTTCCTGCACGGAGGCCACTTCAGAACTCGGCCTCCCACCAGTCAGGAGAGGTGCATCCATCTTGGTTCCGTACTCCACGGATCGGACTGAGGTACACAAACATAATCCGAGGCCAACACCGCGGTGGTCTGAGCCCAACGGGCGTTGGCCTGCACCCAGGCCCTGGGCGGGTCGGGGGGCCATCGGGGTGCCAACCCAGGCAGGAGGTTTTTTTGCCCAGGCCTGCAAGCGCGCCACCGCCATTTTGCCTGCAGGACGACAGAGAGCTCAGGAGGGCAGACCTGTAACAGGCATAGCCTAAGGCTAACAAAGCAGGGGTCCAGGCCCCAAAAGGCACAGGACTGACCCCAAGAACTGGGCGGCTTGGTGGGCCATCTGTGAGTCAACCCGCCCAGGTGATTGGTAGCAAAGCAGACTCTCCCGGCGCTTTCAGGGAGCTCGGGCGCGCACGCCCGCCATCCTAGTCACCTGGCAGACCCAATTAACAGTCATAGCCCTAGGGGAACTTTGCTCGGACCTTGGCCTCCCAGGCTTTTGCCTGGACTCAGGGACTGGGCGGCCAGGCTAACCTTGTGTGCGACAGCCCGGTTGGCAGATCGGCTGCCCAGCGGAGTGAGCGGAACACAGGGGAGGTCACAGTAGCATACACCGTCAGCACTCCCTGGGAGTGCACACGGGCTCCATCTGCTCCACAGACACAATCTGGGGCAAGGCCTCAGGCAGAAGCCCTTAGCTCTACTCTCTCCGCTTCCGGATCCAGATCAGTCTGGGTGGCAGCATTAAATCTCCAAGTCCTGCAAGTAGCTAGCTGGGTTTCCGGGCGGCCAGCTGGGAGAAGTCAGTGTGCTCCAGTGAATACAGCAGGCCCCAGCGGGAGCCTTCGGGTGCCTGCTTTGGGATCGGAACAGCCTGGGCAGCAGCACACTGTCTACAAGCAGTGCAGGAGGTAAGCTGTGCACCAGAGGCCAACTGGGAAGGGGCAGCTTGCACTGGTGAGTCCAGCACTGAGAAGATAAACTAACACCAGTGAGAACTAGATGGCAAAGGGCAAACGCAGGAACGTCACTAACAGAAATCAAGGCAATATGGCAACATCTGAACCCAATTCTCCTCTACCAACATGTCCTGGATACCCCAGCACACCAGTAAAACAAGATTTGGATTTAAAATCACTGGTCATGATGCTGGTACAGGAACACATGAAGGTCATACATAAAGAAATTCAGGAGAAAATGGATCAAAAGTTAGAAGCCCTTGCAAGGGAAACACAAAAATCATTGAAAGAAATCCAGGAGAATACAAAAGCCAACAAGGAGGAAATGCAAAAAACACTTAAAGAAATACAGGAGAACTTTGGTCAACAGGCTGAGGTCATGAAAGAGGAAACACAAAAATCTCTTAAAGAATTACAGGAAAACACAAACATGCAAGTGAAGGAGCTAAGCAAAACCATCCAGGATCTAAAATCAGAAGTAGAAACAACTAAGAAAACTCAAAGGGAGACAACTTTGGAGATAGAAAGCCTTGGGAAGAAATCAGGGGACAGAGATGCAAATATCAACAACAGAATACAAGAGATAGAAGAAAGAATCTCAGATGCTGAAGATTCCATAGAAACCATGGACTCAACAGTTAAAGAAAATGCAAAATGCAAAAAGCTTGTAACCCAAAATATCCAGGAAATCCAGGACACAATGAGAAGACCAAACCTAAGGATTATAGGCATAGATGAGAGTGAAGATTTACAACTTAAAGTGCCAGCAAACATCTTCAATAAAATTATGGAAGAAAACTTCCCTAACCTAAAGAGAGAGATGCCCATGAATATACAAGAAGCCTACAGAACTCCAAACAGACTGGACCAGAACAGAAATACTTCCCGTCACATAATAATCAAAACACCAAATGTTCTAAACAAAGAAAGAATACTAAAGGCAGTAAGAGAAAAAGGCCAAGTAACATATAAAGGAAGACCTATCAGAATCACAGCAGACTTTTCACCTGAGACTATGAAGGCTAGAAGGTCCTGGGCAGATCTCATGCAGACTCTAAGAGAACACAAATGCCAACCAAAACTACTATATCCAGCAAAACTCTCAATCACCATAGATGGAGAAACTAAGATATTTCATGACAAAACCAAGTTTACCCAATATCTATCCACAAACCCGGCCCTAAAAAGGATAATAGGAGGACAACACCAATACAAGGAGGGAAACTTCACCCTGGAAAAAGCAAGATAGTAACCTTTCATCAAACCCAAAAGAAGTTAAGCATTAAAATTTAAAAAATAACGTCAAAAATGATAGGAAGTAACAATCACTATTCCTTAATATCTCTTAACATCAATGGACTTAATGCCCCAATAAAAAGACACAGACTAACTGAATGGATACGTAAACAGGACCCTATATTTTGCTGCTTACAGGAAACACACCTCAGAGTCAAAGACAAACACTACCTTAGAGTAAAAGGCTGGAAGACAATTTTACAAGCAAACGGTCTCAGGAAACAAGCTGGAGTAGCCATTTTAATATCAGATAAAATTGACTTTCAACCCAAAGTCATCAAAAGAGACCCTGAGGGACACTTCTTGCTGGTCAAAGGAAAAATACAAAAAGAAGAACTGTCAATCCTGAACATCTATGCACCAAATGCAAGGGCACCCTCTTTCGTAAAAGAAACTTTATTAAAACTAAAAGCACACATTGCACCTAACACAATAATTGTGGGTGACTTCAACACTGCACTTTCCTCAATGGACCGATCAGGAAAACAGAAACTAAACAGGGACACAATGAAACTAATTGAAGCTTTGGACCAATTAGATTTAACAGATATATATAGAACATTCTATCCTAAAACAAAAGAATATACCTTTTTCTCAGCACCTCATGGTACCTTCTCCAAAATCGACCATATAATTGGTCACAAGACAGACCTCAACAAATATAAGAAGATCGAACTAATCCCATGCCTCCTATCTGATCACTATGGAGTAAAAGTGGTCTTCAATAGCAACAGAAACAACAGAAAGCCCACATACACGTGGAAACTGAACAATACTCTACTCAATGATACCTTGGTCAAGGAAGAAATAAAGAAAGAAATTAAAGACTTTTTAGAACACAATGAAAATGAAAACACAACATACCCAAACCTATGGGACACAATGAAAGCAGTGCTAAGAGGAAAACTCATAGCCCTGAGTGCCTCCAAAAAGAAAATGGAGAGAGCATACATTACCAGCTTAATGACACACCTGAAAGCCTTAGAACAAAAAGAAGCTATTTCGCCCAGGAGGAGTAGAAGGCAGGAAATCATCAAACTCAGGGCCGAAATCAATCAAGTAGAAACAAAGAGAACCATACAAAAAATCAACAATACCAGGAGCTGGTTCTTTGAGAAAATCAACAAGATAGATAAACCCTTAGCCAGAATGACCAAAGGGCACAGAGAAAGTATCCAAATTAACAAACTTAGAAATGAAAAGGGAGATATAACAACGGAAACTGAGGAAATCCAAAAAATCATCAGATCCTACTACAAGAGCCTATACTCAACACAACTGGAGAATCTGGAGGAAATGGACAATTTCCTTGACAGATACCAAATACCAAAATTAAATCAGGACCAACTAGACCATCTAAACAGTCCCATAATGCCTAAAGAAATAGAAGGAGTCATAGAAAGTCTTCCAACCAAAAAAAGCACAGGACCAGATGGCTTCAGTACAGAATTCTACCAGACCTTCAAAGAAGAGTTAACACCAATACTCTTCAAACTATTCCACAAAATAGAAACAGAAGGAACACTACCCAATTCCTTCTACGAAGCCACAATTACGCTGATACCAAAGCCACACAAAGATCCAACAAAGAAAGAGAACTTCAGACCAATTTCCCTTATGAACATCGATGCAAGAATACTCAATAAAATTCTTGCCAACCGAATCCAAGAACACATCAAAACGATCATCCACCATGATCAAGTAGGCTTTATCCCGGGCATGCAGGGTTGGTTCAATATACGGAAATCCATCAATACAATCCACTACATAAACAAACTCAAAGAACAAAACCACATGGTCATTTCATTGGATGCTGAAAAAGCATTTGACAAAATTCAGCATCCCTTCATGCTTAAAGTCTTGGAGAGAACAGGAATTCAAGGCCCATACCTAAACATAGTAAAAGCAATATACAGCAAACCGGTAGCCAGCATCAAACTAAATGGAGAGAAACTTGAAGCAATCCCACTGAAATCAGGGACCAGACAAGGCTGCCCCCTTTCTCCTTATCTTTTCAATATTGTACTTGAGGTACTAGCTCGGGCAATTCAACAACATAAGGAGGTCAAAGGGATACAAATTGGAAAGGAAGAAGTCAAACTATCATTATTTGCAGACGACATGATCGTCTACCTAAGTGACCCAAAGAACTCCACTAGAGAGCTCCTACAGCTGATAAACAACTTCAGCAAAGTGGCAGGTTATAAAATCAACTCAAGCAAATCAGTGGCCTTCCTATACTCAAAGGATAAGCAGGCTGAGAAAGAAATTAGGGAAATGACCCCCTTCACAATAGCCACAAACAGTATAAAGTATCTTGGGGTGACTCTTACCAAACATGAGAAAGATCTGTATGACAAGAACTTCAAGACTCTGAAGAAGGAAATGGAAGAAGACCTCAAAAAATGGGAAAACCTCCCATGCTCATGGATCGGTAGAATCAATATAGTTAAAATGGCCATTTTGCCTAAAGCACTATACAGATTCAATGCAATACCCATCAAAATCCCAACTCAATTCTTCACAGAGTTAGAAAGAGCAATTATCAAATTCATCTGGAACAACAAAAAACCCAGGATAGCTAAAACTATTCTCAGCAACAAAAGAAAATCTGGGGGAATCAGTATCCCTGACCTCAAGCAATACTACAGAGCAATAGTGTTAAAAACTGCATGGTATTGGTACAGTGACAGGCAGGAGGATCAATGGAACAGGATTGAAGATCCAGAAATGAACCCACACACCTATGGCCACTTGATCCTCGACAAAGAGGCTGAAAACATCCAATGGAAAAAAGATAGCCTTTTCAACAAATGGTGCTGGTTCAACTGGAAGTCAGCATGCAGAAGAATGCGAATTGATCCATCCTTGTCTCCTTGTACTAAGCTCAAATCCAAATGGATCAAGGACCTCCACATAAAGCCAGACACTCTGAAGCTAATAGAAAAGAAATTGGGGAAGCCCTTGAGGACATCGGTACAGGGAGAAAGTTTCTGAACTGAACACCAATAGCGTATGCTCTAAGAGCAAGAATTGACAAATGGGACCTCATAAAATTACAAAGTTTCTGTCAGGCAAAGGACACCATCAAGAGGACAAATCGGCAACCAACAAATTGGGAAAAGATCTTCACCAATCCTACATCAGATAGAGGGCTAATATCCAATATATATAAAGAACTCAAGAAGTTAGACTCCAGAAAACCAAACAACCCTATTAAAAATGGGGTACAGAGTTAAACAAAGAATTCTCACCTGAAGAACTTCGGATGGCGGAGAAACATCTTAAAAAATGCTCAACTTCATTAGTCATTAGGGAAATGCAAATCAAAGCAACCCTAAGATTTCATCTTACACCAGTCAGAATGGCTAAGATTAAAAATTCAGGAGACAGCAGGTGTTGGAGAGGGTGTGGAGAAAGAGGAACACTCCTCCACTGCTGGTGGGGTTGCAAATTGGTACAACCACTCTGGAAAGCAGTCTGGCGGTTCCTCCGAAAACTGGGTACCTTACTTCCAGAAGATCCTGCTATACCACTCCTGGGCATATACCCAGAAGACTCCCCACCATGTAATAAGGATACATGTTCTACTATGTTCATAGCAGCCCTATTTGTAATTGCCAGATGCTGGAAAGAACCCAGGTATCCCTCAACAGAAGAGTGGATGCAAAAAATGTGGTATATCTACACAATGGAGTACTATTCAGCCATTAGAAACAATGAATTTATGAAATTCTTAGGCAAATGGATGGAGCTAGAGAATATCATACTAAGTGAGGTAACCCAGACTCAAAAGGTGAATCATGGTATGCACTCACTAATAAGTGGATATTAACCTAGAAAACTGGAATACCCAAAACATAATCCACACATCAAATGAGGTACAAGAAGAAAGGAGGAGTGGCCCCTGGTACTGGAAAGACTCAGTGAAACAGTATTCAGCAAAACCAGAAAGGGGAA
Source organism: Apodemus sylvaticus (assembly GCF_947179515.1). Classification (NCBI taxonomy): domain Eukaryota; kingdom Metazoa; phylum Chordata; class Mammalia; order Rodentia; family Muridae; genus Apodemus; species Apodemus sylvaticus. The sequence goes on along the minus strand of NC_067495.1, from coordinate 82,555,019 downwards.
GTGGGAAGGGGTGGGTGGGAGGACAGTGGAAGAGAAGGGGGTTTGCGGGACTTTCGGCGAGTGGGGGGGCTAGAAAAGGGGAAATCATTTGAAATGTAAATAAATTATATCGAATAAAAAATTATTTCTGGCTAAAAAAAAAAAAAAAAACTCTTTAAATGGATCATCCTCAAAATATGAAATAAACCTACTCTGTGGCCCAGCTAAATTATATCCAGTCATATATGTCAAAATAGTAGACATCTGAATCTAGAGATAAATGTTCAGTAATTTTCATTTCTGCCACAGTTATAATAGCCAGGAAATAAAAGCAGCATAAAGTCCTTTGACAGATCATTTGCTAATGAAAATGTGTTAGATATATAGGATCAAACACTATTTAGCTAAAAATAACAACTATATCATGACATGTGTAGGCAAATACAAAGTTCTAGAAAAGACTATATTGGGTGAAATAATTCAGACCCAGAAATTAAATGGCTTATTTTCTTTCTCACTTATGATTCCTACATCTGAGTCTTCAGATGTGAGGTTACATTATGTAATATTCACAGAAACCAGGAAAGTATAAACAGACCACAGAAGTTGGGTCAGGAAAAAGTAATGAAAGGGGAAATGTATTATGAAAGGGAAACGGCTGGAGGATTTTGACTGGGAAAAGTCATGGAAGTCAGTATAAGTAGGGGTGGTATGGTTATTTGATAAAGGCTCGAGATCTTATATTAAATTTACCAAAAATATAATACTCTATGTATATGTGTATGGTTGTACATGGTTGGGTATGTAGGGTATTTGTACATTTAAAAAATAATTATGCCTATTTGGATAATGATTTTCCCCAAAAGAACCAAAGACTAATATAAGACTCAGTCCAAGCATGAAGAAAATTACTTTTGCATGGTTGATAAGGATAACCCAAGGGATTAAAAAGTAATAAAGACAATAGGTGTAGCCCTTGTTTATATTTTAGTGTTTTAGTTTGGAATTTATTTATTTATTTATTTATTTATTTATTTATTTATTTATTTATTTATTTGAGACAGGGTTTCTCAGTAGAGCTCTTGCTGTCCTGGACCTCACTTTGTAGACAAGGCTTGCATCAAACTCATAAATTCGCCTATTTCTGCCTCAACAAGGGATGGAATTAAAGGAAGGTGCCACCACTGCCCAGCTGGTATTTTATTTTTGAAGATGCCATATAAATAGGACAGAAGACTCAGATAATCTGAGCTAGATCTAGCTTGAAAGTCTTTTTCTTGAAGTCTAGCTTTCATGGTCCCAGAAAATAGAATGCAAGTTGCTAAGTGGGGAAAGAAAGCAAACAGTCCTACTCAGCAGGAACGCCCATAAATCACAATAATCACCATCATAACAAAATATGAATAAAGGCACAAAAATGTGGCACTCACATATTTATGGTAACCAAAGGGTATCTTAGTTCAGTTGTGTTCCTCTTAACAGAAAAGAAAGTCATCTCTTATACTACAAATCTAGCCAGCATCCTGGAGCTTATGTGCACATGAATATTAGAAAGGAGTGTACTATTACAAATTTGGTAGAACAAAATAATTTCATATACTAAAGATATTACTATACATCAAAGCAGTTTCTCTTTACATCAATCACAGTGAAACATGGCAGGATACAATATAGTGATCAATGGATCATAAGGATTTAGGCTCAATGGATATGATCTACCCCGTGATTTCTGAAGAATTATTAAAGCTTATGAAATATCACAGAAGAGATAGAAGAAGTCAGACTACCAAGATATTTACTGTAACAGACTCACTTGAAGAAATGGTTATATTTCTACAAGAAATTGACCTGAACATTGGCAGTATCAGTATACATAAAAACACAGAAGAAAAAATGAGATCCCATCCAAGACAAAGTACTACAGAGAGTTACTGATTATAAAGAAGGAAAATTAGTGTCTCCCAGATATATCGCTGGTGATGGACTTGGAGGTTTCAGAAACCTGTGTCATTCCAGTTGTCCCCACATGTAAATTCTCAGTTCCAGTTCCAGTCCAAGTCTTAGTCTGAGTCCCATTCCCAGTCCCAGTCCATGTCCTAGTTCCACGTCCAGTTCCAGTCCAGTTCCATTTCCAATTCCAGTTCTAGTTCCAAGTCCAGTTCCAGTTCCAGTTCCAATGCCATACCTCCCTGCCTGATTCAATGCTCAGGCATCATTGCCATGATGATAATAGACTAACCTTCAGAAACTCTCAGTCCCAATATACTGAATTTTCTCTAAATTATCTCTTTATAGAAATAAAAGATCATAGCTAATATAGTGATTTATATTATGAAATGGTATACTGCAGTAACAGGTCTGACTTTTCTGGGATTTGAAGGAATCCAGACATTTTCAGTAATTAGAATAGAAAAGTGATTGCATTCTGTAAGAAGAGCTTAATGGATCACCTTAATAGGTATTTGAATGATGGTTGTTCTGAGAGCAAATTGGAGTATGAAGGCCAAGATAAAGATGTTTCAAAGGGAAACAATAATAGCAAGTGGCTTAGATACCATGTTTGTGATATTTTGGCCAAGATTATTGATTTCTTTTGCCTATGTCCTAAGAATCTACCCAAGATTAAATTGAAGAGTTTCAGAATAAATTCTTTTGCAAAAAATGTTTCAAGGCTGCCTCATATGGATTGTTTTACATAATTATTCTTGATATCTCTTAGATATATCACAATGAAAAAGAGAAATCGGGGCAAAAAGAAATGCAAAGTGTACAAATTGAGGAGAAAGGAGCAACAGGAAACATAAAATTGAAGCTCATAGATTTTAAGTAGATTTATACACATAGATATGAGAAGCTTAAAAAAAGTTCTGATTTTCATCTGTGCCCAGGGCTGATCCTGTCCCACAGCACTCTATACCCAAATATCACTGGGAGAAACATGTATTCCCAGGAGTGCTGGCATAACTCTGAGCGCAGGTAAGACAACTAGTTCTCCTCTGAGGGATCCAACTGAAGACATCAGGACACAGGAATGGAGGAACAGCCTGAGACAGGATTCTTCCAGTTTCCATCTGAGACTGGAGCTGATCCTGGGCCACAGCACTCCTTACCCGAATAGGGATAGGAGAGTCTCCAGGAAATGCTGGGACACAGGCACCAAGGAGCAGCTTAGAACAGCATCATTCCAGTTTCCATCTGCACCCCTGAGTTGTTCCTGTGCCACAGCTCTCCACACTAAAATTCCTCCCAAAGAGAACTGGCATCCCAGGTGTACTGACACACACCTTGCAGGAGGGAGAAGCCAAAGTCAGAGACAGCAAGACCAGTGGACACCAGAGATATCCAGATGTCAAGAGGTAAGGCCCAAAACAAAACCAACAGAAACTAATGCTAATTTGCTTAATCACAACCCAGTTCTCTGACCACAGTGAGCCCTGGATATCCCAACGCACCAAAGAAGTAATATTCTGATTTAAAGTAATCATCTCATTACGATGATAGAGGACTTTAAAGTACATAAACAACTCCCTTAAAGAAATATAAGAGAACACAGGTAAACAGGTAGAAGAACGTAATGAGGAAACCCAAAAATCTCTTAAATAATTACTGAAAACCACAACCAAAGAGGTGAAGAAATTGAACAAAACTATCCAGGATCTAAAAATGGAAATAGAAACAATAAATATATCACAAAGGGAGACAAGCATAAGAAAGAGATCAGAAGTCATAGATGCAAGCATCATCAACAGAAAATAAGAGAGGAGAATCTTAGGTTCAGAAGATACCATAGAAAACAATGACAAAGCAATCAAAGAAAATGCAAAATGCAAAAATCTCCTAACCCAAAATATTCAGGACATTCAGGACACAATGAGACCAGAAGTAAGGACAACAGGTATAGAAAAGAGCAAAGATTCCCAACTTTAATGGACAGTAAATATCTACAACAAAATTATATAAGAAAGGTTCCCTAATCTAAAGAAAGGGATGCCCATAAACACACAAGAACACTACAGAACTCCAAATAGACTGGGCCTGAAAAGAAATTCCTCCCATCATATAATAGTTAAAATTCCACATACATAAAACAAAGAAAGAATATTAAAAGGAGTAAGGGGCAAACTGTCAAGTAATATTTAAAAACAGACCTATCAGAATTACACCAGACTTCTCAACAGAGACTATAAAAGCTAGAAGATCCTGGGCAGATGTCATACAGACCTTAAGAGAGCACAAATGCCAGGCCAGGCTACTATACCCATCAAAATTCTCAATTACCATAAATGGAGAAGCCAAGATATTCTATGACAAAATCAAATTTACACAATATCTTTCCACAAATCAAACCCTATAAAAGATAATAGATGGAAAACTGAACACTTGGAGGGAAACTACACCTAGAAAAAGCAAGAAAGTAATCTTCTTTCAACAAACCTAAACGAAAATAGCCACACAAATGAAATTCTACTTCTAGCAAAATAAGTATCATGAGGCAATAGTCACTATTCCTTTATATCTCTTAACATCAATGAACTCAATTCCCCAATAAACAGCATAGACTAAAAGACCGGAGATGTAAACAGGTCCCTGCATTTTGCTGCATACAGGAAAGGCACATCAGTTTCAAAGACAGACATTACCTCAGAGTCAAGGGCTGGAAAACTAATTTCCAAGCAAATGGTCCCAAGAAACAAGCTGGAATGGCCATTCTTATATTGAGTAAAATTAACTTTTAACCAAAAGATATCAACAAAAGATAACGAACGACACTTCATACTCATCAAACGAAAAATCTACCAAGAAGAAATCTCAATTATGAACATCTATGCTCCAAAAGCAAGGGCACCAACATTCATAAAAGAAACTTTACTAAAGCTCAAAGCACACATTGCACCACACACAATAATAATGGGAGACTTCAACACCCCACTTTCCTCAATGGACCTACCACAGAAACAGAAACTAAACAGTAATGGTAACAGAAGGGATGTACCTAATGGATCTAACAGATAGTTTAAATAGGACATTTCATCCTAAAACAGAAGGAATATAACTTCTTCTCAGCCCCTCATTGTACCTTTTTCCAAAACTGATCCATAATCAGTCACAAAGCCACCCTCAACTAACACAAGTACAATTAAATAATCCCATGCATCCTATCAGATCACCATGAACTAAGGCTGGTCTTTAATAACAACAAAAGCAACAGGAAGCCCACATACACATGGATGCTGAACAATGCTCTACTCAATGATAGTTGGTTAAGGAAGCAATAAAGAAATTAAAGACTTTTTAGAATTTAATGAAAATGAACACACAATATATCCAAACAAACGGGACACAATAAAAGTAATGCTAAGAGGAAAATTCATAGCTATGAGTGCCTTCAAAAAGTAAGTGGAAAGAAAGAAAGAAAGAAAGAAAGAAAGAAAGAAAGAAAGAAAGAAAGAAAGAAAGAAAGAAAGAAAGAGAAAGAAAGAAAGAAAGAAGAAGGAAGGAAGGAAGGAAAAAGAAAGAAAGAAAGAAAGAAAGAAAGAAAGAAAGAAAGAAAGAAAGAAAGAAAGAAAGAAAGAAAGAAAGAAAGAAAGAAAGAAAGAGAAAGAAAGAAAGAAAGAAAGAAAGAAAGAAAGAAAAATAAGTTGACAGGCAACAATATTTTATAGAAATTTGTATTGAAAACATCTAGGATTAGTTGACTGAAGAAACCACTTTAAGGTTGTCATTTCTATTATCCAATGGAGAGAGCATCTCCTCTGGTGAGACTTCCAAGTAGAAGAAATGAAAATATGTAGAGTTTTCATCATTAAAATACAAAATAACATCAAATAGAAAGTGACTGGAGAAGTTGAAAAAGCCATTTGGGATTCTCAAATGAGCTTTTTCTCCATGGCTGAATGTTCCATGGCAGAATATATAGCTTCTTGTGCCTAATGCAGACACATTAATATTATGGAAACATTACATTTCAGTGATTCTCAATACACAATATTTCTACTGTTAGAATGTTTTAATTGTTTCCCTGATTTATCACAGAGGGGATAGAATCAGCCTACAACACGAAGGGGCCTAGAAAGATACCTTGACTCAAAACAATTAAGTCTGAAATTAGAGGGTTGCTAGAGGAATACTGTTTCCTGTGTCATCCTCTCAGTCCTCTCATATAATTCCATAATCATTTACCAATATAACATATAATATATAATGTATTATACATACAAAATATATTATACATAACATATATATGTATATGTATTACCATTTATTTACAACTGCCCATATTGTTGTCTACCTCCCACCAAATATTATTTCTACCCCAAAAGTCCTATTTTCCCATTTATGCCTGTTTTATTTGATGACCAAATGACTTTAATTAAAACTGTATATATGACCATGAATTTAGAACTCTTTATAATATGATTAGTTCAACAGTAGGTATCTAATCAATGAGAATGTCTCTCACCCAGAATCCATCACTAACCCATAGCTCAGCATCAACAATATAAGAATTTCATTAAACTCTCATTAGATTTTAAGTGTTTTTATCACAAATTGTATTAAGGATATAGGGTAATCTGGGGATTAAATAATTGATTTAGTCTTCAACAAAGTGCTATATGTGTATATTGCCAAATGCGATGTTATATTTTCTAAATATATGAAAAAAATTGGTGATTTAAATAAATATTACAAAAATATAATTAGGAAAGAGGAAATATCATTATTATTAATACAATGGAAAAGGCAGAAAACCAAGTAAGTTTCTTTCTCTAGAAAGAGAAAAATTGAATCTCAGGCACTACTATGTAAGTGATTGTGCAATAAACAACTAAGCCATAAAGAAGCCTTGTGTAGAAAGTAACAGTTGTTCTATATATCCACATAGCAGTAGAATAAGAAAAAAAATGAACAGGTACACCGAAAAGCCTAGATGTTTACTGTGCAAAAATATTACTAAGATGTTTAGCAGAAAACAGCATCCTAAGTGAGATAGCCCAATCACAAAAGAATACACATGGAATGCAATCACTGATTAGTGGATATTAATTAGCCCAGAAGCTCTGAATTTTCAAGACACAATTAGCATATCAAATGATACCCACGAAGTGGGAAGGAGAGGGCCCTGGTTCTAAAGAGACTTCATCCAGCACTGTAGGGGAGTACTAGGATAGAGAAATGGCAGGAAGGTGATTGGGAAATGGGCAGAAGGAAGAGGGCTTATGAGACTGATGAGAAGGGGGGAACTGGAAAAGGGAAAGCATTCAGAATGTAAACAAAGATTATAGAAAATTAAAAAAAATTAAAACAAACGATGTTTAGCAGTCAATACAAGTAAAATGAACTTACTGTACTTTTTAGCTTTGAAACAGAAGAAAACTATTTTTTACCTGTTTAAGAGTCTAACTTTTTAAAAAATAATTTGATTTTGATTTTTTTCTTAAAATATGTATTATTCTCTTCAGCAAAAAAAGACCACACCACACCGTTAACTTCAAAGTAATACTAATGAACAAAAATAATTTAAAAGTTTAATTGGTTGTAACAATCTTATTTTGTCATGCTTTGGTGACCATTATATTGTAAGTAACTTTGATGATCTCCAATTAAGTTGCAAACAAGTTTTACATAGTAAGGCAAAAATTGAGCTGTCTTTGTAATTGCCAAAATCATTGGTCTGTTTGGTATATTTTTAATAAATTGGTTAATTACCTTTCTTATTGCATTCTAAGTTTCAGCACAATAAAACAAAGGTAATTTATTATGTCTAACAAGGCCATCCTCAGCTGCCTATGCATCTGGGGCCATGGGTCCCTCCATGTATATACTTTGGATGGTGGTTTAGTCCCTAGGAGCTCTGGGAGTACTGGGTGGCTCATGTTGTTGTTCCTCCTATAGCACTGCAAACCCTTCAACTCCTTGGGTTCTTTCTCTAGCTCCTCCATTGAGGACCCTGTGCTCAGCTGAGATTTTTCCTCTCTGTATTTGTCCTGTACTGCAGAGTCTCCCAGGTGAGAGCTATACCAGGCTCAGGTCAGCAAGTACTTGTGGACATCCAGAACAGTGTCTGGGTTTTGCAACTGTATATGGGAAGGATCCCTAAGTGGGGCAGCATCTGGATGGTCTTTCACTCAGACTTTGTTCTACCCTATGTTCTGTATCTCCTTCTGTGACTATTTTGCTACCCCTTCTAAGAAGGACCAGAGTCTCCATACTTTGTTCTTTCTTCTTCGTGAGATTCATTTTATCTGTGAATAGTGTCTTGAGTATCTCAAGCTTCTGGGCTAATATCCATTTATTAGTGAGAGCATAGCATGTGTGTTATTTTGTGATTAGGTTACCTTACTCAGGATGATATTTTCCAGGTCCAGGAATTTGCCAAAAATTTCATTAATTTGTTGTTTTTAATATTTGAGTACTATTTCATTGTGTAAATGTACCACATTTTCTGTATCCATTACACTCTTAAGGGACATCTGGCTTCTCTACAGCTTCTGGCTATTATTAATAGGGCTGCTTTGAACATAGTGGAGCATGTACCCTTATGACATGCAGGAGAATCCTTGGGGTATATGCCCAGGAGTGGTAGAGCAAGGTCCTTCAGTGGTATTGTGCCCAAATTTCCAAGAAAACGCCAAACTGATTTGCAGAGTGCTTGTACCAGATTGCAATCACACCAGCAGTGGAGAAGTGTTCCTCTTTCTCCACAATCTCACATGCACCATCTGTCTCCTGAGTTTTTGATCTTAGACATTCTAACTGGTGTGAGGTGAAATCTCAGAGTTGTTTTGATTCGCATCTCCCAGACGACTAAGGATGTTGATCAATTCTTTAGGTGCTTCTCAGCCATTCAATATTCCTCAGTTTAAAATTCTTTGTTTAGCTCTTTACCCCATTTTAATAGACTTATTTGGCTCTATGAGGTCCAAATTCTTTAGTTCTTTGTATATATTGGATATTAGCCCTCTGTTGGATGTAGGGTTGGTAAAGATCATTTCCCAATTTGTTGCTTGCTGTTCTGTCCTATTGACAGTGTCCTTTGCCTTAAAAAATCATATTATATTATGAGGTCCCATTTGTCAATTCTTGATCTTAGAACATAAGTTATTTGTGTTCTGTTCATGAAAATTTCCCCTGTCCCCATGTGTTCCAGGTTCTTCCCCACTTTCTTTTCTATTAGATTCAGATTATCTCATTTTATGTGAAGGTCCTTGATCCACTTGTACTTGAACTTTCTATAAAGAGATAAAAATGGATAGATTTGCATTCTTCTGCATGCTAACTTCCAGTTGAATCAGCACCATTTGTTGAAAATGCTCTTTTTGCCACTGGATGGTTTCAGCACCTTTGTCAAAGTTCAAGTGACCATAGGTGTGTGGGATCATTTCTGGATTTTCAATTCTATTCCATTGATCTAACTGCCTGTCACTGTACCAATATCAGGCAGTTTTTAACACTATTGCTCTATATACTACTGCTTGAGTTCTGAATTCACCCATACATTCTTTTATTGTTGAGAATAATTATAGCTATCCGGGGATATTTGTTATTCCTGACGAATTTGAGAATTGCTCTTTCTAACTCTATGAAGACTTGTGTTGAAACTTTGATGGCGATTGCATTGAATCTGTAGATCACTTTTGGCAAGATGGCCATTTTTACTATATTAATCCTGCCAATTCATGAGCATGGGACATGTTTCCATCTTCTGAGTTCTTTAATTTCTTTCTTCAAAGACTTGAAGTTCATGCCATACAGATATTTAACTTGTTTGGTTAGAGTCACACAAAGATATGTTATAAAGTTTGTGACTATTGTGAAGGGTGTCATTTCCTTAATTTCTTTCTGAGCCTTTTTATTCTTTGATTATTTCAAGGCTACTGATTTCTTTGAGTAAAGTTTATATCAGGCCACTTTGGTGAAGTTGTTTGTCAGCTGTAGGAGTTCTCTGGTGGAGTTATTTGGGTTGCTTAAGTGTACTATCATATCATCTAAAAGTAGTGATATTTTGACTTCTGCCTTTCCAATTTGTATCCATTTGAAATCATTTTGTTGTCTACATGCTCTATCAAGAATTTAAAGTACTATACTGAATAGGTATGGAGAGAGAGAGGGGGGGGTGGCCTTATCTAGTCCCTTATTTTAAAATAATTGCTTCAAGTTCTCTCCATTTAGTTTTATGTTGACTATTGGTTTGCTGTGTATTGCATTTATTGTGTTTAGGTATGTGATTTGAATTACTGAACTGTCCAAGTATTTTAGCATGAAAGAATGCTGAATTTTGTCAAAAGCTTTTCCAGCATATAATGAAATGTCCATGTGGGTTTTTTCTTCAAGTTTGTTTATATGTTGGATTATATTGATGGATTTCCATATATTGAATCATCCATGTATCCCTGGGATAAAGCCTATTTGATCATGGTGAATGATCATTTTGATGTGTTTTTGCATTCAGGTGTCAAGAATTTTATTGAATATTTTTGCATCAATATTCATACGTGAAATCTGTCTAAGGTTTTCTTTCTTTGTTGGATCTTTGTGTAGTTTTGGTATCAGTGTAATTGTCGCTTCATAGAACGAGTTGGGTAGTGTTACTTCCATTTCTATTTTGTTGAACAATTTGAAGAGTATAGTTGCTATGTCTTCTTTGAAGGTCTGGTAGAATTCTGCAATAAAACAATCTGGTCCTTTGCTATTTTTTTTTTTTAATTTTTGGTTGGGAGACTTTTAATGACTGCTTCTATTTCTTTAAGGGTAATTGAATTATTTAGGTGGTCCATCTGATACAGATTTAAATTTGGTATTTGCTATATACCTAGAAATTTTTCCATTTCATCCTGATTTTTCTAGTTGTGTTGAGTATAGCCATTTGTACTAGGATCTGATTTTTTTTTGAATCTCCTCAGTTTCTGTTATTATATTTTCCTTTTTATTTCTCATGTTGTTAATTTGGCTACTCACTCTATGCCCTATGCTTAGTCTGGCTTAGGGTTTATCTATCTTGTTGATTTTCTCAAAGAACCAGCTCCTGGTATTGTTGATTTTTTTTTTTCAGTTTTTTTTTCAGTTTTTTTATTTTTATTTTTATTTTTTTATTTGATATATTTTTTTATTTAAGTTTCAAATGATTTCCCGTTTTCTGGCTCCCCACTCCCCCAAACTCCCATAAGCCCTCTTCCCTCCCCCTGTTCCCCCATCCACCCCTTCCCACTTCCCTGTTCTGGTATTGTCCTATACTGCTGCACTGACCCGTTCCAGAACCAAGGGCCACCCCTCCATTATTCTTGGACATCACTTGATATGTGGATTATGTCTTGGGTATTCCAAGTTTCTAGGCTAATATCTGCTTATCAGTGAGTGCATACCATGATTGATCTTCTGAGACTGAGTTACCTCACTTAGTATAATATTCTCCAGCTCCATCCATTTGTCTAAGAATTTCATGAATTCATTGTTTCTAATGGCTGAATAGTACTCCATTGTGTAAATATACCACATTTTTTGAATTCATTCCTCCATTGAGGGACATCTGGTTTCTTTCCAGCTTCTGGATATTATAAATAGGACTGCTATGAACATAGTGGAGCATGTATCCTTATTGCATGCTGGGGAATTCTCTGGGTATATGCCCAGGAGTGGTATAGCAGGGTCCTCTGGAAGTGTCATGCCCAGTTTTCTGAGGAACCACCAGACTGATTTACAAAGTGGTTGTACCAATTTGCAACCCCACCAGCAGTGGAGGAGTCTTCCTCTTTCTCTACATCCTCACCTACATCTCCTGTCTCCTGAGTTTTTAATCTTAGCCATTCTTACTGGTGTGAGGTAAAATCTTAGGGTTGTTTTGAGTTGCATTTCCCTAATGACTAATGATGTCGAACATTTTTTAAGGTGCTTCTCAGCCATACAAAGTTCTTCAGGTGAAAATTCTTTGTTTAGATCTGTAAGCCATTTTAATATGGTTATGTGGTTTTCTGGGGTCTAATTTCTTGAGTTCTGTGTATATATTGAATATTGGCCCTCTGTCAGATGTAGGGTTGGTAAAGATCTTTTCCCAATTTGCTGGTTGCCAGTTTGTCCTTTTGGTGGTATCCTTTACAGAAACTTTGTAATTTTATGAGGTACCATTTGTCCATTCTTGATGTTAGAGCAAAAGCTATTGGTATTCTGTTAAGGAAATTTCCCCTTGTACCAATTTACTCAAGGGTCTTCTCCAGTTTCTTTTCTATTAGTTTCAGAGTGTCTGGCTTTATGTGGAGGTCCTTGATCCACGTGGAGTTGAGCTTAGTATGAGGAGATACGGATGGATCAATTCGCATTCTTCTGCATGCTGACCTCCAGTTGAACCAGCACCATTTGTTGAAAAGGCTATCTTTTTTCCATTGGATGTTTTTAGCTCCTTTCTCAAAGATCAAGTGGCCATAGGTGTGGGTTCATTTCTGGATCTTCAATCCTGTTCCATTGATCTGCCTGCCTGTCATTGTACCAATACCGTGCAGTTTTTATCACCATGGCTCTGTAGAATTGCTTGAGGTCCAGGATACTGATTCCCCCAGAATTTCTTTTGTTGTTAAGAATAGTTTTAGCTATTCTGGGTTTTTTGTTATTCCAGATGAATTTGAGAATTACTCTTTCTAATTCTATTGAAGAACTGAGTTGGGATTTTGATGGGTATTGTGTTGAATCTGTAGATTGTTTTTGGCAAGATGGCCATTTTATCTATATTAATCCTGCCAATCCACAAGCATGACATTTTTTCCATTTTCTGAGGTCTTCTTCCATTTCCTTCTTCAAGGACTTGAAGTCCTTATCATACAGATCTTTCACTTGTTTGGTCAGAGTCACAAGGTACGTTATATTGTTTGTGGCTATTGGGAAGGGTGTCATTTCCCTAATTTCCTTCTCAGCCTGCTTATTCATACTTTCAGTACAGGAAGGCTACTGATTTGCTTGAGTTGATTTTATAACATGCCACTTTGCTGAAGTTGTTTATCAGCTGTAGGAGTTCTCTGGTGGAGTTTTTTGGGTCACTTAAGAAAACTATCATATCATCTCCAAATAGTGATAGTTTGACTTCTTCCTTTCCAATTTGTATCCATTTGACCTCTTTATGTTGTCTAATTGCCCTAGCTAGTACATCAAGTACAATATTGAAAAGATATGGAGTCAGGGGGTTGCCTTGTCTAGTCCCAGATTTTAGTGGGATTGCTTCAAGTTTCTCTCCATTTAATTTGATATTGGCTACTGGTTGGCTTTCTATTGCTTTTACCATGTTTAGGTATGGCCCCTGAATTCCTGTTCTTTCCAAGACTTTTAGCATGAAACGATGATAAATTTTGTCAAATGTCTTTCAGCATTCAATGAAATGACTATTTCCTTTTCTTTCTTTGAGTTTGTTTATGTAGTGGATTTTATTGATGAATTTCTGTATATTGAAACATCCCTGCATCCTTGGGATGAAGCCTACTTGATCATGGTGAATGATCACTTTGATGTGTTCTTGGATTCCGTTGGCAAGAATTTTATTGAGTATTTTCATCGATGTTCATAAGGGAAATTGATCTGAAGTTCTCTTTCTTTGTTGGATTTTTGTGGTTTTTTTTTTTTTTATTTTTTTATCAGCGTAAGGAGTTGGATAGTGTTCCTTCTGTTCCTATTTTGTGGAATAGTTTGAAGAGTATTGGTGTTAGGTCTTCTTTGAAGGTCTGATAGAATATTGCACTGAAACCATCTGGTCCTGTGCTGTTTTTGGTTTGAAGACTTCCTATGACCCCTTCTATTTCTTTAGGGGTAATGAGATTGTTTAGATAATCTATTTGATCCTGATTTAATTTTGGTATTTTGTATCTGTCTAGGAAATTGTCCATTTCCTCCATATTCTCCGCTTGTGTTGAGTATAGGCTTTTGTAGTAGGCTCTGATGATTTTTTGAATTTCCTCAGTTTCTGTTTTTATATCCTCCTTTTCATTTCTAATTTTGTTAATTTAGATACTGTCTTTGTTTCCTTTGGTTAGTCTGGCTAAGGGTTTATCTATCTTGTTGATTTTCTCAAAGAACCAGCTCCTGGTTTTATTGATTCTTTGTATGGTTCTCTTTGTTTCCACGTGATTGATTTCAGCCCTGAGTTTGATGATTTCCTGTCTTATACACCTCCTGGGTGAATTGGCTTCTCTTTGCTCCAGAGCTTTCAAGTGTGCCATTAAGCTGCTAGTGTATGCTCTCTCCCATTTCTTTTTGGTGGCACTCAGGGATATGGGTTTTCCTCTTAGCACTGCATTCTTTTTATCCCATAGATTTGAATATGTTGTGCCTTCATTTTCGTTAAATTCTAAAAAGTCTTTAATTTCTTTCTTTATTTCTTCTTTGGCCAAGGTATCATTGAGTAGAGTATTGTTCAGCCTCCATGTTTTTGTGGGCTTTCTGTTGTTTTTGTTGCTATTGAAGACCACTCTTACTCCAAAGTGATCTGATAGGAGACATGGGATTCATTCAATCTTCTTATATTTGTTGAGGTCTGTCTTGTGACCAATTATATGGTCAGTTTTGGAGAAGGTACCATGAGGTACTGAGAAAAAGGTATATTCTTTTGCTTTAGGATGAAATGTTCTAAAAATATCTGTTAAATTCAATTGGTCCAATGCTTCAATTAGTTTTACTGTGTCCCTGTTTAATGTCTGTTTTCCTGATTGGCCCATTGGGGAGAGTGTATTGATGAAGTCACCCACAATTATTTTGTTAGGTTCAATGTGTGCTTTGAGCTTTAGTAAAGTTTCTTTTATGAATGAGGTTTCCTTTGAATTTGGAGCATAATTGTTCAGAATTAAGTGTTCTTGGTGGATTTTTCCTCTGACCAGCAAGAAGTGTCCTTCCATGTCCCTTTTGATGGCTTTAGGATGAAACTCAATTTTATCTGATATTAGAATGGCTACCCTGGCTCGTTTCCTGAGACCATTTGCTTGTAAAATTGTCTTCCAACTTTTTACTCTAAGGTAGTTTTTGTCTTTGACCCTGAGATGTGTTTCCTGTATGTAGCAAAATGTACGGTCCTGTTTCCTTATCCAGTCTGTTAGTCTATGTCTTTTTATTGGGCATTTGAGTCCATTTATGTTAAGAGATATTAAGAAGTAGTTATTATTACTTCCTGTTATTTTTATGTTACTTTTATATTTGAGTGTTTATCCTCTTTTGGGTTTGATGAAAAATGGTTACTATCTTGCTTTTCCTAGGGTGCATTTTTTCTCGTTGTATTGGTGTTTTCCTCATGTTATTCTTTGTAGGACTGGGTTTGTGGAGAGATATTGTTTAAATTTAGTTTTGTAATGGAATCATCTATGTTGATTGAGAGTTTTGCTGGGTATAGTAGTCTTGGCTGACATTTGTTTTCTCTTAGAGGCTGCATGAGATCTGCCCAGGATCTTCTAGCTTTCATGGTCTCAGGTGAGAAGTCTGGTGTAATTTTGATAGGTCTTCCTTTATATGTTACTTGGCCTTTTTCTCTTACTGCCTTTAATATTCTTTCATTGTTTAGTACATTTGGGGTTTTGATTATTATGTGATCGGAGGCATTTCTGCTCTGGTCCAGTCTGTTTGGAGTTCTGTAGGCTTCTTGTATATTCATGGGCATCTCTCTCTTTAGGTTAGGGAAGTTTTCTTCTATATTTTTATTGAAGATATTTGCTAGCCCTTTAAGATGTAAATCTTCACTCTCATCTATACCTATAATCCTTAGGTTTGGTCTTCTCATTGTGTCCTGGATTTCCTGGATGTTCTGGGATACAAGCTTTTTGCTTTTTGCCCTTTTTTTTTTTGACTGTTGAGTCCATGGTTTCTATCGTATCTTCGGCATCTTTCTTCCATCTCTTGTATTCTGTTGTTGATATTTGCACCCATGGCCCCTGATTTCTTCCGAAAGTTTTGTATCTCCAAAGTTGTCCCCCTTTGTGATTTCTTAGTTGTTTCTACTTCTGTTTTTAGATCCAAGATGGCTTTGCTCAGTTCCTTCATTTGTTTGTTTGTGTTTTCCTTTAATTCTTTAAGAGATTTTTGTGTTTCCTCTTTCATGATTCTTCCTGTTGACTCAATTTCTCCTGTATTTCTTTAAGTGATTTTAGCATTTCCTCTTTATTGGCTTCTATCTGTTGACCCATATTCTCCTGAATTTCTTTAAGTGATTTTTGTGTTTCCATTGTAAGGGCTTCTAACTTATTCATGTTCCCCTGTATTTTTTATTTATATTTATTTATTTATTTATTTATTTATTTATTTATTTATTTATTTATTTATTTATTTATTTTTGGTTTTTTGAGACAGGGTTTCTCTGTGTAGCCCTGGCTGTCCTGGAACTCACTATGTAGACCAGGCTGGCCTCGAACTCAGAAATCCACCTGCCTCTGCCTCCCAAGTGGTGGGATTACAGGCGTGTGTCACCACGCCCGGCCTGTATTTCTTTAAGAGATTTATATATGTCCTTTTTGTGTTCCTCTAGCAGCATCATGACCAGTGATTTTAAATACAAATCTTGTTTTTCTCATGTGTTGGGGGTATACAGGACTTGCTGTTGTTGGAGAATTGTGTTCAGATGCTGCCGTATTACCTAGATTTCTGTTAGTAGCGTTCCTACATTTGCCTTTTGCCATCTTGTTATCTCTGGCAATAGTTGGTCTTGTTGTCACTGACTGGTGTTTGAAGCTTCTGTGAGCCTTTAAGGCTATATCAGCACCTCTGGATGACTGGGTTGCCCCTGTCACAGATTGCTGATGTGCTGTCCTCCTCTTGGGTACCCTTGGAGCTCTAGCATGACCTGCCCCAAGTTGTCTCTGTGAACCTGTTGCTGCCTGTTTGCTCCTTCAGGGGGTGATGATGGAGGATGCTGTGGGGACCTTTTCCAAGTGCTGATCTGTGAGGAGCCTCTCGCTGCTCCTGCAAACTCCATTACAAGATGGCGCTCTCATCCTGCTTGTGCTGAGCGGTGAACAAATCAGTGTGCATGCCTGAAGTGATTTAACGTCCTTCGGTCTCTGCCTACCTCGTGGCGTAATATGGGCCGATGAGCTGCAACCAGTTAGGAAGTGCCACGTCCTAGGCGGGCCTACCAGCCTATATAAGGGATGGGTTTTCAGACCGTTGGGGTCTCCGCTCTGTAAGCTTATGCTCTCCCTCTCAAGATGCATTAAAGCTTTCTGCAGAAGGATCCTGAGTGTGCCTCGGCGTTTTTGATGGCGAGAAGGTAGCGCGGGACAACTGGTGCTGAAACCCGGGAACACGACCAGACCATCGTCAGCACCATTGGAGACCCCTTGAATTCAAGGAGGATTCAGAACTGCAGGTAAGGACGTTCAGAGAGGTATGTCTTTTCCGGACTTTGGCTTGAGCTTTTCTCCTCCTTAGGAAGGTAGCATTGAGGCCTTGGTTATTGTTCTAGGAGCACTTATACTTTTTGTTGTGGTAACATTTTGTGTCCATCAAGGTTGGTGTTAAGTGCAGTAAGACCAGACGAACGTAGATAAGCGGCAGCAACTGGGTCTGCGCCTCAGTCTCCTGTAGATAAAGGAGCCGAGCGCCGTTTTTACTATCGCTTTCCTCACACTGGTAAGGCGGACGTAGATAAGCCGCGGGCGCCCCCTTTTTTACTTTCGCTTTCCTCTAGTTTTTACTTTCGCTTTCCTCACACTGGTAAGGCGGACGTAGATAAGCCGCGGGCGCCCCCTTTGTCATCATGGGCTTCTCTCAGTCGGCTGTTACCGCTGTGGAAGCCGTGTTGAAACAGTGAGATATAAAGATTGCCAATGGAATGCTCAGAAACTTTGTAAAGGAGGTGGATCGGGTGGCTCCTTGGTATGCCTGCTCTGGCTCACTAACTTTGGCCTCTTGGAACAAGCTGGGTAGGGACCTTGTTAGACCAATGGAGGATAGGGACTTGAGGCAAGGGACAATGGCCATTTGGAAACTTATCAAAAACTGTTTAGAGGATAAAACCTGCCAGACTGTTGTGGCGGAAGGCCGAAGTGTTCTTGAGGAAGTCCAGGATAGCATGTCAGAAACTGAACGCAGTGAGAGACTAGGCGCGCGAAGGAAGAAACGGGCCCAGAATAAGGAAAGCGGCCCTCCCGGAAAGTCTGCTGACAAGGGAGCGTATTCTAAGGAACTTAGAGGCTCTTTACTTGTTGAAAAGTCGGACAAGGGGACTAATTTCTACCCAGTCCGAGAGCTGAAGGCTCTGCAATTAAGTAGTTCAGACGGCCCCGGAAGTTCAGAGGATGAGAGCCTCGACCCAGAGGAGGAGGCTGAGCTAGATGAGGAAGCGGCAAAATATGAAGAGGAGAGATATCATCCAGATGATCATTTACAGGGCAATAAGAGACACCAAAAACATTCACATTATGTGATAGCTGCTTCACAGGTGGTCCCTTCGGCACCCCCTCCATATGAGGTCCGCCGAGGATCCTTCTCCCTCCTATCTGATAAGGTGAGAAGGAAGCTACGCTTGGCCTTCCCTGTTTTTGAAGGCCTAGAGGACGGGCGGGTATACACGCCCATGGAATATAATCAGATAAAAGAACTAGCAGAATCAGTCAGAAAGTATGGCGTTTGCGCCAACTTTACATTAGCACAATTGGATAGGTTGGCAAGAGATTCTATGACACCTGCTGATTGGCAGACAGTGGCCAAAGCCACGCTTAGCAGCATGGGCCAATACATGGAATGGAAGGCCCTCTGGCACGAAGCAGCTCAAGAGCAAGCTAGAGCCAATGCTGCATCTTTAACACCAGAACAACAGGAGTGGACTTTTGACATGCTGACAGGGCAGGGGCGCTATGCGACCAACCAGACTAATTTCCCCTGGGGGGCATATCAGCAAGTTTCAGGTATTGCCATCAGGGCCTGGAAGGCACTCTCTAGGAGGGGAGAAGGGAGCAACCAATTAACAAAGATTATACAGGGGACTCAGGAGCCTTTTTCCGACTTCATGGCTAGGATGACAGAAGTGGCAGGACACATTTTTGGGGACTCTGAGACAGCCATGCCTTTTATTGAGCAGCTCATTTTTGAACAAGCCACTCGGGAGTGCCGCGCAGCTATTGCCCCAAGGAAGAACAAAGGGCTGCAAGATTGGCTCCGAATCTGCAGAGAATTAGGAGACCCCCTTACCAATGCAGGGCTAGCGGCTGCCATTTTGCAATCCCAGAGGCGCCCCCCTAAGGGGCCCGACAAAAGGGTTTGCTTTAACTGTGGGAAGCCCGGACACATGAAAAGAGATTGCCGAAATCAAAGGGCTCCCCCTGCTCTCTGTACCCGCTGCGGCAAGGGCTATCATAAGGCGGACCTGTGTCGCTCAGTCAGGGATCTGAGAGGTAATATCCTCCCTCCTAGAGAGACCCCCACAAATGAGGATCCAAAAAATGGGGTAGAGGGTCCATGGTCCCAGGGCCCACAAAGATATGGGAACCGGTTTATCAAAGCCCCAGAGAGAGCCCCCTCGGGGATGGCGCAAGAATGGACTTGCGCGCCTCCTCCGACTTCTTATTGATGCCTCAAATGGGAGTACAGCCCATACCTGTTCAATTGCCTACACGGCTGCCTCAAGGGACTGTAGGGCTCCTTCTGGGACGGGGGTCACTTACTCTGCAGGGACTAATTGTTCACCCTGGCATAATTGATAATCAGCATACCCCAGAGATTCAGGTTCTGTGCTCTAGCCCCAAAGGTGTATTTTCTATAAGTAAAGGAGATAGGATAGCTCAACTGCTGCTCCTTCCGAGTACCTACCAGGAGCCCAGGAGCAAGCAGATGGGATCTTCAGGTTGGGACTCAACCTATTTGGTTGTCAGCTTACAAGATAGACCGAAGCTGCTCCTACAAGTTAATGGCGAAAGTTTTGAAGGTATTCTAGACACTGGGGCGGATAAGAGCATCATCTCTTCCCATTGGTGGCCAAGGTCTTGACCAATTACCGAAGTCTCACATTCATTACAGGGGCTGGGTTACAATGCCCATCCCACAATCAGCTCTTCCACCCTCACTTGGAAGACTGCAGAAGGGCAAGAAGGGAGATTCATTCCCTATGCTCTCCCACTACCTGTCAACTTATGGGGACGGGATGTTATGCATGACCTCGGACTCACTTTGTCCAATGAATACTCGCCACAAGCAGTCCAAATTATGAAGAAAATGGGGTAGGAAAGAGGGAAAGGGTTGGGGTGGTGTGAACAAGGACGTACAGAACCCTTAGTGCCCAACCCGAACCAAGGTAGACAGGGCTTGGGTTTTTCCTAAGCGCCACTGTGGCAGTACGACCCATACCATGGAAAACGGAGTCCCCGGTGTGGGTTCCTCAGTGGCCTTTGACCTCCGAGAAATTGGCTGCTGTGACTTATCTGGTCACTGAGCAGCTGGCTTTGGGACACATAGAGCCATCAACCTCCCCCTTAAATACCCCAATTTTTGTAGTAAAAAAGAAATCTGTAAAATGGAGGTTATTACATGATTTAAGAGCCATTAATGAGCAGATGCACCCCCTTGGGGAGGTGCAACAGGGGCTTCCGGTCCTCTCCGCACTGCCTAGGGATTGGAACCTAATCATAATAGATATAAAGGATTGCTTCTTCTCTATCCCTCTACATGCCTCTGATAGACAGCGCTTTGCGTTCACTGTCCCTTCAATTAATCATATGGAGCCAGATAAAAGATTTCAATGGAGAGTGTTACCCCAGGGAATGGTCAACAGTCCCACTATATGCCAGCTGTATGTGCAAGAAGCCTTAAAGCCTGTTAGGGAGAAGTTCCCTGTGATAATCATAATTCATTACATGGATGATGTGCTTATGTGCCACAGGGAACAGGAGACCCTCAAAAAAGCTTATCCTCTGTTGCTAAGAGCTCTGCAGCTTTGGGGCCTTCAAATTGCTACTGAAAATGTTCACTTCTCCGATAAGGGCCAGTTTCTGGGCACTGTTATTCTCCCCGACCGGATTCACCCGCAAAAAATAAAAATTTATAGAAAGGACTTATGTACCCTGAATGATTTCCAAAAACTGCTAGGAGATATTAATTGGCTTCGCCCATTTCTCAGAATTCCCACAGCAGACTTAAAACCTCTTTTTGACATTCTAGAAGGGGACGCCCATATCACTTCCCCTCGGTCCTTGACGCCTGCTGCGGAAGCAGCACTCCTCCTAGTGGAAGAGGCTATAAAGAAAGCACAGTTGCATTGCATTAACAGCTCCCAGTCTTTTTTTTTTTTCTGTGTATTCAAAACAAGAAAATTGCCCACTGCGGTTCTGTGGCAGGATGGGCCCCTGTTATGGGTCCACCCGAATGCCTCCCCCCAGAGGATCATTGACTGGTACCCCACAGCTATAGCTCAACTCACCCTTAAAGGCTTGAAGCTGGCTGTAGAACATTTTGGCAGGCACCCTACATCTTTCCTGGTCCCCTACAATTCCTCTCAGGTGCAAACATTGGCAGCCACCTCAAATGATTGGGCCATACTGGTTACTCCCTTCTTGGGGAGGATTGATAATCACTATCCAAAACATCCTCTGCTGCAATTTGCAGCCCTTCATCCTGTGATCTTCCCCCGAGTTATGTCCCCTACTCCGTTAAGAGAGGGACTAATGGTATACATAGATGGCTCCAAGAGTGGAAAAGGAGCGTATGTCGTGGCCTCTAAGGTGTTCTCACGACAATATGCAGAATCTTCCCCTCAAATGGTGGAATGCTTAGTGGTATTGGAGGTCCTTCAAAGGTTCCTAGGTCCTCTTAATATCATCTCTTATTCATCCTATGTGGTTAATGCAGTTGCTATGCTTGAGACGTCTGGTATTATAAAACTCACCAGCAGAGTGGCAGCCCTCTTTCAAAAAATACAGGATTGCTTATTAAAGAGGAGTGCACCATTTTATATTGCACACATCAGGGCTCATTCAGGGCTTCCTGGACCGATGGCCCTGGGCAACGACCTAGCTGATAAGGCCACCAGGTTGGCTGCCATGGCCCTTGCTTCCCCTCTACAAGCTGCAAAGGAGTTTCATGATAATTTTCACGTCACCTCAGAAACGTTGCGCTGACGCTTCTCACTAACTAGAAAGGAAGCCCGGGACATTGTCACTCAATGTCAGAACTGCTGCCAGTTCCTCCCCGCTCATCATACGGGTGTGAACCCCAGAGGGATCTCTCCTCTGCAAGTGTGGCAGATGGATGTCACATATTCCTTCATTTGGAAAGCTACAATATGTTCATGTGTCCATAGACACATGCTCTGGTGTCCTCCATGCTTCACCACTCACGGGAGAAAAAACCTCCCAAGTCATTCAACATTGCCTCGAGGCATGGAGCGCCTGGGGGAAACCTAAATGTTTGAAAACTAATAATGGACCTGTTTACACCTCTCAAAAATTTAAACAATTCTGCTTACAAATGCAGGTTATCCATATCACAGGTCTGCCTTATAACCTTCAGGGACAAGGCATTATTGAGCGAGCCCACCATACGCTCAAATCCTATTTAATAAAACAAAAAGGGGGAATAGCGGAGGACTTACCCCCTATACCAAGGGTTGCTATAGCGGTAGCAGTCTTTACTATGAATTTTTTAAATTTGGACGAGCATGATCAGACTGCAGCAGATTGACATTGTTCAGAACCACAACGGCCTAAGGAGCTTGTAAAGTGGAAGGATATGCTAACTAATGAATGGAAAGGCCCGGATCCTATTCTAATAAGATCCAGGGGAGCTGTTTGTGTTTTTCCACAGGATGAAGAGAATCGTTTTTGGGTCCCAGAAAGGCTTACTCGAATCATATTGGACCAAGGAAAAAATACAACCCGGCCAGTCGATAAAGATGAACAAGCCCCTTCTGCTAATGATCCTGACGATCAGAGTCGGGTTTGCTCAAGGAGAACCACACTGGGGGATCATGTCAACATTCCCTCTACCCATGCCGGTGATGTATAATGCCCAAGTTTATCCCAGGTTTTTTGCAACCAACAAAAATCTGGGTCTCGCCTGTCTGCCCAAGGATGAATAGATTGAGGAATTTAAGGAAAATAGAACTATATCCCTTAAAGGAAGTCTATGTTTTCTAATGGAAGGTAATAATTTTAGCAGCCCTTGTATTATACTAGGAAATCTCTCCTCAGCATGGCTGAAAGAAGCCACTGTCAGTGGTACAGCTTTTAACATTGTCGTTGGGCAACCAGCTTTCATCAGGCCAGGGTTCAGGATCAGGTCACTGGACCACCACCGATATTAAATATAAGACCTTTGCCCATGAGGATTATGTTGCCACCCCTGTCTGTGTCTGGCCGCCATTCATATGGATTGTTAGCAACAAAAGCCGTGTAGATACTCAATTGAACTGTGGAGAAGGGGATTGTTATTACACCCTATGCTGGGATGCTGAGAAGTTCCCCATTGCAGTGGTGACCCGAATGCCATGCTTTGTGCCCGTTCCAGTGGAAGCCCCTAATAGCATGTCATTGTTTAGACAAAAAAGAGATTTTGGGATCTCAGCCATTGTTGTGGCTATAATCGCCACCACTGCAGTTGCAGCATCGGTCACGGCCTCTGCCCTTGCTCTGTCCAGTTCAGTGCAAGCTGCACAAAGCATCAATGATCTGTCTGCCACAGTATCCCTGGCGATTGACAAGCAGACCTCCGCTAACACTCAAATACAAGGAGGCCTCATGTTGGTCAATCAACGCATTGATCTGGTGCAAGAGCAATTGGATATCTTATGGCAAATGACACAGTTAGGGTGTGAACAGAAACTCCCTGGCCTGTGTATCACTTCTATCCCATATGAAAATTTTACTAGAGTAGCTAATTTATCTAAGAATCTTTTTCAGTTCATTTTTCAGTTCATTTTGCAGAATTGGACTTCTGAGTTTGAGCAGACGCTTCGCTAATTAAGGACGGCCGTGCTCCAGATCAACTCCACACGTCTTGCTGTCATCTTGGATCTCTTCGGCCATCTCCTATTTCAAAGAATGGGTGGGGGTTGGATTGTTTGGCATGGCCGTCTGCTGCGGACTGGTGTTTCTCCTATGGATGGTGTGCAGACTCAGAACCCAAAATAAGCGAGACAAGGTGGTTATTGCTCAGGCGCTTGCAGCCCTGGAACATGGGGTTTCCACTGAAGTATGGTTAACTATGCTCAAGCAATAGATCGCTGACCAGACAGCTCTTGCACGCCTGGAACTCAGGTTCATTGCACTGGGCAGAGTGTCCAACACAGCACCCAAGGAGGGTTGTTGAACGAGGTATCGCACAGAGGGCCACTATCCCTCTGAGAGACATGTCGTTCCACATAAGGGTTGCCTGCCCAAGTCTCCCTTTCCCAGAAAAACGGCAGAGGACAGGTCGAGAGTATATCGGGTTCCACAATAGGCCTAGGGATAACTCCCGCACATGGTCTGATCAATATTTTTGGCTGGGAGGTGCGACCACTGTCTCTACCCTCTCTACTGGGAGATCTATTTGCTGCATAATAAAACAAAAAGAGTGAGATGTGAGGAGCCTCCCACTGCTCCTGCAAACTCCATTACAAGATGGCGCTCGCATCCTGCTTGTGCTGAGCGGTGAACAAATCAGTGTGCGTGCCTGAAGTGATTTAACGTCCTTCGGTCTCTGCCTACCTCGTGGCGTAATATGGGCCGATGAGCTGCAACCAGTTAGGAAGTGCCACGTCCTAGGCGGGCCTACCAGCCTATATAAGGGATGGGTTTTCAGACCGTTGGGGTCTCCACTCTGTAAGCTTATGCTCTCCCTCTCAAGATGCATTAAAGCTTTCTGCAGAAGGATCCTGAGTGTGCCTCGTCATTTTTGCTGGCGAGACGGTAGCACAGGACACTGATTCCTCTGCAGGGCAAAAGATCCCCAACTGGGTTGGTGCATAGATGGCCCACAGAGCTGCCCAGAGTCTGGGTGCAGGCAAAAGCCTGAGAGGCTTAGGCCCAAGCGATGTTAGCTTTTTCTGCCAGATCTCTCTGGTGTCAGGTAGCCAAGATGACAGTGTGCACCCCTGAAAATGCTGGGCAGTCTACAGGGCAAATGGCCCCCTGGGCAGGTTGGCACACAGACCACCCACCAAGCTGCCCAGTGCCAGGGTTCAGGCAAAAGCCTGACAAGTTTAGACCCAAGTGATGTTAGCCGCAAACTATGTCTGCTAGCTGGCTTTGTTAGATTTCTCTGGTGTCAGGTAGCCAAAATGGCGATGCTCACCCCTGCAAGTGCAGGGCAGTCTGCAGGGCAAATGACCTCCTGGCCAGTTTGGCAGACAGATGGGCCACCGAGCTGCCCCGGGCGTGGGTGCAGGCAAAAGCCTGACAGGTTTAGAGCCAAATGATCTTAGCCTCGGATTATGTCTGCACACCTGGCACTGTCAGATCTCTCTGGTGTCTGGAAGCCAAGATGGCGGGGCGCCTCTCATAACTGGCTGCCAGGAGGCAGAGGTCTACTGGGGCTTCAGTGCAGTAAAAAGCACTGCAACTCCCTTCAAGCAGCCCAGCTGGCCAGTGGTGGTCAGTGGTAATGGGCACAGGGGGTGCCTGGTCCCTGTTGCCTTGGTTCCGCTGGTGGTCACCCTCTCTGTTTGACTATTGTTGATCCTTTATATAGTTCTTTTTGTTTCTACTTGGTTGAAACAAATCAGCTGAGTTTGATATTTCTTGTCGTCTACTCCTCTTGGTTCTACTAGCTTCTTTCTGTTCTAGAGCTTTCAGGTGTGCTGTTAAGCTGCTAGTGTATTTGTTGAAAAGGTTATCTTTTTTCCATTGGATGTTTTCAGCCCCTTTGTCGAGGATCAAGTGGCCATTGGTTGAGATAGTTTTAGCTATTCTGGGTTTTTTTGTTATTCCAGATGAATTTGAGAATTACTCTTTCTAACTCTGTGAAGAATTGAGTTAGGATTTTGATGGGTATTGATCCATCCTTGTCTCCTTGTACTAAGCTCAAATCCAAATGGATCAAGGACCTCCACATAAAGCCAGACACTCTGAAGCTAACAGAAAAGAAACTGGGGAAGACCCTTGAGGACATCGGTACAGGGAGAAAGTTTCTGAACAGAACACCAATAGCGTATGCTCTAAGATCAAGAATTGACAAGTGGGACCTCATAAAATTACAAAGTTTCTGTACGGCAAAGGATACCATCAAAAGGACAGATCGGCAACCAACAAATTGGGAAAAGATCTTCACCAATCCTACATCAGATAGAAGGCTAATATCCAATATATATAAAGAACTCAAGAAGTTAGACTCCAGAAAACCAAACAACCCTATTAAAAAATGGGGTACAGAGTTAAACAAAGAATTCTCACCTGAAGAACTTCGGATGGCAGAGAAACATCTTAAAAAAATGCTCAACTTCATTAGTCATTAGGGAAATGCAAATCAAAACAACCCTGAGATTTCACCTTACACCAGTCAGAATGGCTAAGATTAAAAATTCAGGAGACAGCAGGTGTTTGCGAGGATGTGGAGAAAGAGGAACACTCCTCCACTGCTGGTGGGGTTGCAAATTGGTACAACCACTCTGGAAAGCAGTCTGGCAGTTCTTCAGAAAACTGGGCACCTCACTTCCAGAAGATCCTGCTATACCACTCCTGGGCATATACCCAAAAGATTCCCCAGCATGTAATAAAGATACATGTTCCACTATGTTCATAGCAGCCCTATTTATAATTGCCAGAAGCTGGAAAGAACCCAGGTATCCCTCAACAGAAGAGTGGATGCAAAAAATGTGGTATATCTACACAATGGAGTACTATTCAGCCATTAGAAACAATGAATTCATGAAATTCTTAGGCAAATGGATGGAGCTAGAGAACATCATACTAAGTGAGGTAACCCAGACTCAAAATATGAATCATGGTATGCACTCACTAATAAGTGGATATTAACCTAGAAAACTGGAATACGCAAAACATAATCCACACATCAAATGAGGTACAAGAAGAAAGGAGGAGTGGCCCCTTGTTCTGGAAATACTCAGTGAAGCAGTATAGGTCAAAACCAGAACAGGGAAGTGGGAAGGTTGTGGGTGTGAGGACAGGGGGAGAGAAGGGGGCTTATGGGACTTTTGGGGAGTGGGGAGCTAGAAAAGGGGAAACCATTGGAAATGTAAATAAAAAATATATCGAATAAAAAATAAATAAATAAATAAAAAGCTGCTAGTGTATGTTTTCTTCACTTTCTTTTTGGAGGCACTCAGATATATGAGTTTTCCTCTTAGCACTGCTTTCATTGTGTCCCATAAATTTGGGTATGCTGTGCCTTCATTTTCATCAAATTCTAAAACATCTTTGATTTCTTTCTTTATTTCTTCCTTGACCAAGTTATCATTGAGTAGAGTATTGTTAAGCTTCCATGTGTATGTGGGCTTTCTGTCATTTTTGTTGGTATTGAAGACCACTCTTCCTCCATAGTGATCTGATAGGAGGCATGGGATTGGTTTGATCCTTTTTATAAATGTTGAGGTCTGTCTTGTGACAAATTATATGTTTGATTTTGGAGAAGGTACCATGAGGTGCTTTCCTTCAGCCTCTGCTACACACTTTGTTTCTGTATTTCCTCCCATGGATACTTTGTTTCCCCTTCAAAGAAGGACCAAAGTATCTACACTTTGGCCTACCTTCTTTGTGGTCTATGAATTTTATCCTGGATATTCAGAGCTTCTGGGTTTATTAGAGAATGCTTACTATGTGTGTTCTTTTGTTATTGGGTTACCTCACTCAGGATGATAATTTCTAGTTCCATCCATTTGTCTAAGAAGTTCATGAATTCATTGTGTTAATAGCTGAGTAGTACGTACCACATTTTCTGTAGTGCTTTGTCAGATATAGGGTTGGTGACTATCTTCTCTCATTTTATTTTCAACAATTTTGTCCTATTGACCATTGTCCTTTGCTGTAAATAGCTGTTCAGTGGTATAAGGTCCAATTTATTATTTGTTGTTTATAAAGTCTGAGTTATTGGTTTTCAGTTCAGGAATTTGTCTCATGTACAAATGCATTCTGAGCAATTCTCCATTTTCCAGTCTTTTAGATCTAGCTTATTTAGTTTGCATTGCAGCCTTTTATCTACCCAGACTTGTGTTTTGTGCATGGTGATAAATATGAATACAATTTCATGTTGGCTAGTATCTTGATATATTTTGCCTTTATTGTGTTTTAGTGTATACCTTATATCCCTTGTCTCTCCAAGAATTTTAACTTGATGTGGTATTGGATTTTGTCAAAGGCCTTTTTTTTTTTTTTTTTTTTTTTTTTTTTTTTTTTTTTAACCACATAAGGAGATGATCTTGTCATTTTTTTCAGTATATCAGTATATCTAAATCGTGGAATATGTTGATGGCTTTTCACATATTGAATAAACCTGTTATCCATGTAATGAAGCCAACTTGATTATGATGGATGATGCCTTTATGTGTTTTGGGGTTTGGTTTGCAAATGTTTCATTAAGACTCTTTGCATGAATGTTCATAAGGGAATTTGGTCTGAATTCAATTTCTTTGTTGAGTCTTTGTGTGGCTTAGTTATTAGAGTGACTCTGAACTCATTGGTGGGGTTACCAATGTTTCATCTGTTTCTATTTTGTCAAATAATTCGAGAAGTATTGATACTGGCTCTTCTTTGAATGTCTTATAGAATTCTATCCTAAAACTATCAATTCCTGTGGTTTTCTTTGTTGGGTGACATTTAATGACTTTGTTTATTGCCATAGAGTGTTATAAGATCATTTTGATAGTTTTTTTCTGATCTTGATTTAACTTTAGTATGCAGTATCTGACTAGAAAATCATCCATTATATTTAGATTTTCCAATTATGTTGAGTATAGGTTTTTAATTAAGACTCAATGATTCCTTGAATGTCTTTGTCTTGCTATTGTGTCTCATCTCCATTTTCATTTCTGATTTTGTGTATTTGAATACTGTCTCTCTGCCTTTTGTTAATGTTTTGTTTTTCTTGATTTTCTGGGAGAACCGACTCATTTTCTTGATTCTTCCTATGTTCTCTTTCTCTGTCTCTGTCTCTCTGCCTCTGTCTCTCTATTTCTCTCTTTCCCTCATAATTTACTGATTTTAGGACTGTGTTTGATTATATCCTGTAGTCTAGTTTTATTGGGTTTATTTCTTTTTGTTCTACAGCTTTCACATGTAATTTTAAATTGTTAATATGAGATCTCTCCAATTTCTTGATGAGGGCAATTATTTCTAAGAGCTTTCTGCTTAGCAGTGCTTTCATTATTTCCCATAGGTTTTAGTATGTTTTGCATTAATTTTTATTGAATTATATAAAACTTTTAATTTTTTCTTTTACCCAATGATCATTGAGTAAAGAGTTTTTCAGTTTCCATGAGTTCATAAGTTCTCTATTGTTTCTATTTTATTTTTTTAATCAATGTTATTCTGATAAAAATGCAAGAGGTTATTTTTGTTTCATGTATCTTTTAAGGCTTACTTTGTGACCAAATATATGGTCAATTTTGGAGAATGTTCCATGAGGTACTGAGCAGAAAGTATATTATGTGTTTGGATGAAATGTTTTATAGACATATATTAGGTCCAGTTGATTAATATAGTCTGTTAGTTTTATTTTATTTGTTTAGATTGTATATCAATACCCATTTGACTGTTGAGACTGTTGTACTGAAGTCTCCCAATACTGATGTGTGGGATTCTATGTGTGATTTAAGGTTCAGTAACTTTCTTTTTCAAATGTGTTTTCCCTTTCAGTTAGAGCATATATGTTTGGACTTGAAGTGTCATCTTGGTGGGTTTTTCTTTTGATAAATTTGAAGTGTCCTTCCACTTCCCTTGTTGAAAATATATTTTATTATACATTAGAATGGCTACTCCAGCTTGTTAATTGGGTCCATTTGCTTGAAAAATATTTGTCCAACACTTTTTCCTGAAGTAGTGTCCATATTTGTTGGTGAATTGTGATTCTTATGTATAGCAGAATAATGGATCCTATTTGTGTATCCACTCTGTTAGCCTGTGTCTTTTTATTGAAAAATGAGTCCATTACCTCAGAGACATTAATGATGAATGGTTATTAATTCACATTGTTTTGATGCTGATTATCATAGTACGTGAGCACGTGTGTATTTCTTCTTTTGGTCTTACTGGTTTGCAATTATTCATTTCTTATGTTGTCCTTAGTTACCTTACTTATTTTGGAGTTTTCTTTTTGTTGTTGTTTTGTGTTTTTTTTTAATCATTTTATTCATTTGCATTTCAAATGATATACTCTTTTCCAGGTTCATCTATACAAATCATCCATCCCATGCCCCCTTCCCTTGGTCTCTATGAGATGCTCCTCTACCCAGTTACCCACTCCCACCTCGGCACTCTAGCATCTCTCTACTATGGGACTTCAAGACTCATCTCCCATTGATTCCAGGTCATACTCTGCTACATATGTAGTTGGAACCATTGATGACACCATGTATACACTTTGGTTGGTGGCTTAGTCTCTGGGAATTCTGGGTTATCTTCATAGTTGTTATTATTTTTCTTATGTGGTTGCAATTCCCTTCAGCTACTTTAGTCCTTCCTCTAGCTTTTTAATTGTGTCTCCAGGCACAGTCCAGTCGTTGGATGTGAGTAACTATTGTGTTTTATATAAAGGAAAAAGAAACTAGTGATATGTTCGGTGGAGTCACAGTATGGTGGCGATGATGGTAAAGAGGGTACCTTTGCTGGCCCATGCTGTGGCACCACTTCCTCCTGAGCAACCAAAGTTATAGTAAAGGATGGATTTTATTTAGACCATGGGAAGGAGAACTGAGTGGCTAGTAGAGAGAGAGAAAGGCAAAGAGAGACATGGAGAAGGGGAGAGAGAGAGAAGTAAATAATATGGCAAGAGAGCAAGAGAGGGAGGAGGGGACAAGCGGAATCATTAATAGTGAATCAGGTATGCCTGGTTTTGGCCAAGTTACTGTGGAGCAGAGTCTAGCAGAAAGGTTAACAGTATCTGCATCTGGATTTGTTAGGTGCTAGCAGAACCTCTCAGGGGACAGCCATATTAGACTCCTGTAAGCAAACATGTCTTGTCATCATCAGTAGTGTCAGGATTTGGTATGTATAGAAAGGGATGGAATCCTAGATTGAGTGGTCTCTGAATGGAGTTTTCTTCACACTCTGCTCCATTTTGGGGGCCTATCATTCTGACAAGGACAATTCTAGTTTAAAAATTTTGAGATGAGTGGATGACCTCATCCCTCAACTGGGCGCCATGACTATCTACTAGAGGAGATGTCTACAGGTTCTATCTCCTGTTTCATGGGTACTTCTGCTAATGTTTTACCTGCTAGGTCTTGGTACACTCTCACTTAATTGGCAGCTGGGACTATCTTGTGGCTATCCCCAGTTTCCAGTCCCACATTGCTACATATTCCTATTTAATTTTCTGACTCTGTGTACTTTTATCCTGTCCTTTCCCATGCATGAATCTGTACCCTTGGTTTCCTCCCCCCTCCTCACTCTCTTCCAGGTCCCTCCCTCCCTCTACATCCTGTGATTATTTTGTTCCCCAATCTATGAAGGATTGAAGGATAGGCAATTTGGTCTTCTTTATTTCTTAAGTTTTATATGCTTTGTTGGTTTTATCATGGGTATTCTGAACTTTTGGGCTAAAAGTGAGTACAGACCTTAAAGGGTCGTTTGTGGCTGGGTAACCTTATTCAGGATGGTATTTACAAGTTCGATCCTTTTTCCTGCAAATTTCATGAAGCCATTATTTTTAATAGCTGAAAAATAATCCATTGTGTAAATATATCACATTTTCTGCATCCATTCATTTGTTGAGAGACATCTGTTCCAGTTTGCAATAACACAAGCAATGGAGGATCTCCACATCCTGACTAGCATCTATTGTCACCCAAGACTTTGATCTTAGTCATTCTGATTGGTATGAAGTAGAATCTCAGTCATTTTGATTTGCATTTCCCTGATGATGGATGTTGAACATTTTTTTCAGTGCTTCTCAGCCATTTAGTATTCCTCCGATGAGAATTATCTGTTTAGCTCTGTAGCCCCTGTTTTAATAATGATATTTGGTTACTTGATTTATTTGTGTATTTTGGATACTCTATTTCTCATGTAAGGTTGTTAAAGATCTTAACATAATGTGCAGATTGCTGTTTTGTACTATTGACAGTGTCATTTGTATTATGTAATCTTTTCAATTTTAGGCAGTCCCATTTGTCTATTGTCACTCTGAGAGCCTGAGCCTTTGTTGTTCGGTCCAGGAAATTTCCCCCCTTTTTTAACATGTTCAAAGCTGTTACCCTATATCTGCTTTTGTGTGTAAGTATTTGAACCACATGGACTTGAGATTTGTACAAAGAGATAAAAAATGGATCAATTTGCATTAATCTACATGTGGAAGGCTAGTTGAAAGCACAGTATTTTGTCCCACTGGATTATTTTGGCTTCTTTGTCAAAAACAAGTTACCATAAATGTGGGGATTTATTTCTGGGTCTTTTATTCTATTTGATTGATCTACTTGCCTGTCACTGTACCAATACCATGCAGTTTTTTTTTTTTGTTGGTTTTTTTTTGTTTGTTTGTTTGTTTGTTTTTTTTTTTTTTTTTTTTTTTTTTATCATGATTGCTCTATAGTATACCTTAAAGTCAGGAATGGTGATTATCCCAGAAGTTTTTTTTTTTTTTTTTTTTTTTTTATCATTGAGAATAGTTTTTGCTATCTTGAACATTTTGTTATTTGAAATGAATTTGAGAATTCCTCTTTCTTACTCTATGAACAATTGAGTAGGAATTTTAAAGGGTATTGCATTAAATATGTAGATTGCTTTTGGCAAGATGGCAATTTGTATTATATTAATCTTGCCAATCCATGAGCATGGGAGATCTTTCCATCTTCTGAGGTCTTCTTCAGTTTATTTCCTTGGATATTTGAATTTCTTGTCATAGAGATCTTTCACTTGCTTGGTTAGAGTCACACCTTGGTATGCAATATTATTTGTGACTGTTGAGAAGGTTGTTTCCCTAATTTCTATGTCAACATGTTTATCCTTTGTGTAGAAGACAAGTACAGATTCATTTGAGTTAATTTTATTTCCAGCCACTTTGCTGAAGTTGTTTTCAGCTGTAGGAATTTTCTGGGTGAATTTTTGTGGTTGCTTATGTATGCTATTACATAATTTACAAATAGTGATATGTTAACTTCTTCCAATATAATTTGTATTTCTTTGACCATTGTGTTGTGTAATTGCTTTTAATGTGATTGCTTCAAGTTTTTCTCCATTTAGTTTGATGCTGCCTATTAGTTTCCCATATATTGCTTTTATTATGTTTAGGTATGGACCTTGAATTCCTGTTCTCTCCAATACTTTTAACATATAGGGGTATTGTATTTTGTCAAAGTCTTTGTAAGCATACAATGAGATGATCATGTTGTTTTCTTTGAGTTTGTTTATATAGTGGATTACCTTGATTTATTTACCTTTATTATTCCATCCCTGCATCCCTAGGATGAAGTTTACTTGATCATGATAGATGATCATTTTGATGTGTTCCTGGATTTGGTTTGCATGAAGTTTATTGAATATTTTTGCATCTATATTCACTAAGGAAATTGGTCGAAGTTCTCTTTCTTTGTTGAGTCTTTGTATGATTTAAATATCAGTGTAATTGTGGCTTCATAGAGAGAATTGGGTAGTGTTCCTTCTGTTTCTATTTTGTGGAATACTTTGAGAAATATTGGTGATAGATCTTCTTTGACATCTGATAGAATTCTGCACCCTATCTATCTGGTCCTGGATATTCTTTGATTGGGAGACTTTTAATGACTGCTTCTATTTTCTTAAGGGTTATTGGAATTCTTACATGGTTTCTCTGATCCTGATTTCCCTTTGGTACCCAGTACCTGACTAGAAAAATCACCCATTTCATATAATTTTTTCAATTCTATTGAGTATAGGCTTTCATACTAAGATATGATGATTTGTTTTTAATTTTCTCAGTTTCTGTTGTCATGTCTCCCTTTTCTTTTATGATTTCCATAATGTGGATACTGTCTCTGTTCTCTCTAGTTACCTTTCTTGTTGATTTTCTCAAAGAAACATCTTCTAGTTTTGTTCCTCCTAGTTTTGCTGATTCTTTGTATATTTCTCTTTGTTTTTATTTGGTTTATTATAGCCTTGAGTCAAATTATTTCCTAATTTCTATTCCTCTTGTGTATATTTGCTTCATTTTGTTCTGGATCTTTCAAATGTTCTATTAAGCTGCGACTGTATGATCTCTTGAATTTCTTTATGGGAGCGCATAGTGCTATGTATTTTCCTCTTAGCACTGCAGTCATTGTGTCCCATAAGTTTGGGTATGTTGTGTCTTCATTTTCATTAATTTCTAAAAAGTCTTTAATTCCTTTTATTTCTTCCCTGGTCACATTATCCTTGAATAGAGAGTTGTTCATCTTCTATCTGTATGTGGGCTTTTTGTTATTTTTCTTGTTATTGGAGACTAGCTTTAATCTGTGCTATTCCTGTGAAATATGTGTGATTAATTTGACGTTCTTATAATTTTTGAGCCTGGTTTTGTGTCTGATTATTTGCCCAGTATTGGTGAAGGTACAATGAGATGCTGAGAAGATATATTCTTTTTTATGGTGATATGTGTCTCTGTTTAATTTCTGTCTCCATCATCCCTCCATTGGTCATAGTGGAATGTTAAAGTCTCCTACTATTATCGTGTGTGGTGCAATTTTTGCTTTGAGATTTAGTAACCTTTCTTTTACAAATGTGAATGTCCTTCCAAATGGGGCATGAATGTTCATAACTGAGTAAATCTCCAAGATTTCTTTGATGACTATGTATTGTGCTTCCACATTTTTGATAAATTTTGGTTTATAGGTTATTGTGATGGATGTTAGAATGACTTCAGCTTTTTTCTTATGACCATTTGCTTTGAAAATTTTTTCCAGTCTTTTACTCTGAGGTAGTTTCTGTCATTGTCACTGAGGTGTGTTTCCTCTATGCAGCAAAATGCTGGGTCCAGTTTATTTACCCTGTCTGTTAGCCTATGATTTTTTTTTTTAAATTGGGGAATTGAGTACATTTATTTTGAGAGATACTAAGGACCATTGATTGTTGCTTCCTTTTGTTGATAGAGGTGGAATTATATTTGTGTAGTTCTCTTTTTTCTTGTATTTATGTATTTCCTCTTTAAGGGGTCCTATTTGCTTACCTGTCTTCTCCTTTATTTCTTTTAGGGAGTTATTTATGTCCTTCTTAAAGTCCCCTAACATCTTCATGAGATAGGATTTTAGATCTGAATCTGACTTTTCAGGTTTGTTAGTATATCCATGGTTTGCTGTGATGGGAGAGCTGGGTTCTGATGTTGCCCAATTGCAGTGGTTTCTGTGGCTTATGTTGCTGTGCTTGCCCCTCTGCCATGTGATTATCTCTGGTTTCAACTGGCAATGCTCTCTCTCTCTCTCTCTCTCTCTCTCTCTCTCTCTGACTGAAACCTGTCCTTCCTATGAACTTGGTTACATTGGGCATCTTTGGATTTTACTGTTTCTGTGAATAGCAGGGGGTCTGGAGAGAATGATCTGTGAACTTGACTGTGTCAGGGCTTTCAGGGTCAAGCTATCTCTGGGTATGGGCAGGTTGGGCAGGGGGGAGAGCACAGGATGTGGTCCTAAGCACAGGTAGAACCTGGAAGAAACATGTGTCTCTAGCCAGGTGTCTTGCTGGAGATTCCTTTCTGGTATTCTCTGTAGAGATGGATTACATAGTGTTATTGTTTAAATTTGTTTTGTCATGGAATATCATGTTTTCTCCATCTAAATTAGTTGAAAGTTTTGCTGGATACTGTAGTCTGTGTTAACATCTGTAATATTTTATGGTACAGAAGACACCTGCCCATGTTCTGGCTTTTAGAGTCTGTGTTGAAAAATCAGGTGTAATTCAGGGAGGTCAGTCTCTATGTTTCTCTGGGCCTTTTCCCCCTAGCCCCTTTAAAATTTCAATCTTTCTTCTGTAAATGTACTGCTTTAAAGGCAGTAGGATTTTCTTCTCTGATCAAACCTATTTGATGTTCTGAAAGCTTCTTTTATATTTATAGCTATCTCTGGTTTTTTTTTTTTTTTTTTTTTTTTTTTTTTTTTTTTTTTTGGCTAGGGAGATTTTCTTCTATGATTTTGTTGAAGATATTTTCTGGGCCTTTTTCTCTCCCCTTTATCTCTACTCTTCTTCTTAGGTTTTGTGTTTTATAATATCCCAAATTTCGTGGAAGTTTTGTATTAGAAATTTTTACATTTGGCATTTTCTCTGAGTGATGTATCCATTTCTTGTATATTACCTTCTGTGTCTGAGATTTATTATTTCTTACCCTGTATTTTGTTAGTGATACCTTAGTCTTTCATTCCTGCTCTGTTTAATAGGTTTTACACTGCCAAGATTTCCTCAGTTTTTTTTTTTTTATTGTTTCTATTTAATTTTCAGACCTTGGACAATTTCCTTCACTCCTTTGTCTGTTTGATTATATTTTCTTATATCAACATGTTTATTTGTATTTCCCTGTATTATTTTGAGGGATATGCTTGTTTCCTCTTTAAAGGTCTCTATCATATTCACAAGATCAAATTTAGGGTCATTTTCTTGTGCTTCAGGAATGCTCAGATATCCTGAGCTTGCTCTATTAGGATAGCGTTGTTGTGGTGGTGCCATATGGTAGCTTTTGTTTATTAATTTTATATGCTGACCTTTAGTTATCTTGTTGTCCCTGGTCATCCCTGATGGCAGCAGACCTCTGGGATTGCAAATAGAAAATTTTGCCCTGGTTAGCATTAGGATTCCATTGAGGCAGGCATATTTGTTATTGCCTGATGGCATGAATCTCTAGAACTGCAAGTAGAGCTGGTTTTTCCAGATGGCAGGAAGGTTGCTGGACGGTATGAAGGGATGAAAGTCCTTTGCAGCTGGAGGCCTCCAGGATTGCATGTAGAGGTCTGGACTGGAAGATGTATCATAGGGGTGTTGGGGTAGATCTTTTTTTCTTGTGGGCTTACTTGGAAACCCAGTAGGCAGGGCATTGTGGCATTGGGATCTCGCCTACTGATGCTAGTGGCAGCCGATCTCCAGGGATTTATTGAGAACTGTGGCTTGGGAAATGGAATACAGATCCTATATTTCAGGTTGACCAGAAGTTGGAGTACAGAGGACACAGGACAGATCCAATGGCTGTTCAACTTGCTGGGAGACGCAGGGAGCAGGGTATTGTGGCATAGAAATGCCAACTGGTTGTCCCAGCTGGCAGCACGTCTCCAGGGATACATTCAGTGATGGGACCGAGCAAATCAAACTTAAAGATTTTATATAAAGCAAGTTTGTTCAACAATGGAATCTCATATTTTAATACAAATGAAATAGAGGAGCTGTGTGCTTATATTATTTCTTCATAAATAATTGAATATTAAAATCTACTGTACATTTTCCATTTATCATATATTATAGAGCCCTAACAACTTTTGGTGACTTTTAATATACAGTTTTGTATTCCAAGTGGTACAAACTATGATTGTTACATAAAAAGTTGATTATAATTTTTACACAAATAAGGAAACAACAACTTTACCAATATTGTCAAACACTGATAAAAATCTTTCAACTCTTTCTAATTTATTGACTATAATCTTCATTTACATTTCAAATGCTAAAACCTTTCCTCATTTCCCTCCTCCCTGAAAACTCCCAACCACTCCTCCCACCCCCTGCCTCCAAGTATATAGACCACTATCCGACCCACTCCCACATTCCCTGCCTCAATTTCCCTTTGTTGAACATCTATTGAGCCTTCACAATACCAAGGACTTCTCCTCCCACTGACACCCTACAAGGCATTCCTGTGCCACATTTTTGGATCAAACCATGTGTACCCCTTGGTTGATGATTTAGTTCCTGGGAGTCCTGGGGCATCTGGGTGGCCAACATCATTGTTCTTGCCATGGGACTGTAAACACCTTCAGCTCCTCCAGTCCACCCTCCAGGTCTTCTATTGGGGATCCCATGCTCAGTCCAAAGTCTGGCTGCTAGCATCTGCCTCTGTATGTGTAAGGCTCTGGCAAGGCTCTGGAAGACACAACCATAACAGGCTCCTTTCTGTACCCAATTCTTGTCACCCATGATAGTGTTGGGTTTGGTGACTGTTTATAAGATGAATCTCAAGGTTGCACAGTCTCTGGGTGACCTTTACTTCAGTCTCTGCTCTACACTTTGTTTCCATTATTGCTGCTGTGAGGATTTTGTTCCCTTTCTCAGAGGAACTAAAACACCTCCACTTCAGGCCTCCTTCTTGAGATTCTTGTGGTCTGTGAATTGTAACTTGTTTATTTTGAGCTTTTGGATAACATCCACTTATCA
The DNA here is from genome assembly GCF_947179515.1 of Apodemus sylvaticus. NCBI lineage: Eukaryota > Metazoa > Chordata > Mammalia > Rodentia > Muridae > Apodemus > Apodemus sylvaticus. The sequence goes on along the minus strand of NC_067495.1, from coordinate 82,516,656 downwards.
GTGAGTGCATACTATGTGTGTTCTTTTGTGATTGGGTTACCTCACTCAGGATGACACTTTCTAATTACATGCATTTGTGTAAGAATTTTATGATCCATTGTTTTTAATTGCTGAATAGTTGAATAGTACTCCATTGTGTGTGTGTGTATGTGTATGTGTGTGCATATATATATATATATATATATATATATATATATATATATATATATATATATATATATCACAACTTCTGTTCCCATTCCTCTGTTGAAAGACATCTGGGTTCTTTCCAGCTTCTGGCTATTATAAATAAGGCTGCTATGAACATAGTGGAGCATGCATCCTTATTACATGTTCGAGCATCTTCTGGTTATATGTCCAGGAGTGGTATAGCTAGGTCCTCTGGTAATACTATATCCAATTTTCTGAGGAACTGCCAAACTAATTTCCAGAGTGGTTTTACCAACTTGCAATCCCACCAACAGTGGAAGAGTATTCCTCTTTCTCCACATCCTCTCCATTATCTGCTGTCCCCTGAATGTTTTATTTTTACTTCTTTTTAGTTAGGTATATTAATTATTTACATTTCAAATGTTGTCCCCTTTCCTGGTTCTACCCTCCACTGAAAATCCCATAATCCATCTCCCCTTTTCCTAATCAACCCTTCCCCCACTTCCCTGTTCTGGTATTTCTCTACACTGTGACATCAAGTCTTTCCAAGACCAAGGGCCTCTCATCCCTTTGGTGTCAAGACAATCCTATGCTGCTGATGTGTCTGGAGCCATGGGTAACTCCATGTGTACTCTTTGTTGATGGATTTGTTCCTGGGACCTCTGGGATAACTCGGTGACTCACATTGTTGTTTCTCCTGTGGTACTGCAAACTCCTTCAACTCCTTGGGTACTTTCTCTAACTCCCCCATTGGGGACCGAGTGCTCAGTTCATTGGCTGGCTGGGAGTGTCCCCCTATGTATTTGCCATGTACTTGGAGAGCCTCCCAGATGATAGCTATATCCAGCTCCCGTCAGACCAGTGCATGTGTTCATCCACAATAGTGTCTGGGATTTGTAACTGTATATAAGATGTGTACCTGGGTGGGGTAGTCTCTGGATGGTCTTTCCTTCAGACTCTACTCAACTTTTATCTTGGTATCTCCTTCTATGGGTATTTTTTCCAACTTTCTTCAAAGGACCCAAGGATCCATACTTTGTTCTTCATCCTTCTTGGGCATCATTTGATATGTGAATTGTGTCTTGGGTATTCCAAGCTTTGTGGCTAATATCCACTTATCAGTGAGAACATACCATGTGCCTTCTTTTGTGATTGGGTCACCTTACTCAGGATGGTATTCTCCAGTTCCATCCATTTGTCTAGCAATTTAATAAATTCATTGTTTTTAATGACTGAATAGTACTCTATTGTATATATACCACATTTTCTGTATCAATTCCTCTGTTGAGGGACATCTGGGTTCTCTCCAATTTCTAGCTATTATAGATAGGTGTGCTATGAACACAGTGGAGTATGTGTCCTTATTACATGCTGGAGAATCCTCTGGCTATATGCCCAGGGGTTGTATAGCAAAGGCCTTCAGTAGTGCTATGCCCAGTTTTCTGAGGAACAGCTAAATTGATTTCCAGAGTGATTGTATCAGCTTGCAATCCCAACAGCAGTGGAGTACTGTTCCTTTTTCTCTACAACCTCTCAAGCAACTGCTGTCTGGAGTTTTTTAATCTTAGCCTTTCTGATTGGTGGGAGGTGGAGTCTGGGGGTTGTTTTAATGTGCATTTCCCTGATAACTAAGGATGCTAAACATTTCTTTAGGTTCTTCAGAGGCATTTGAGTTTCCTCAGTTGAGAATTCCCTGTTTAGCTCTGGACCCCATTTTTTAATAGGGTTATTTGACTCTCTGGGGTCTATCTTCTTGAATTATTCATATACATTGGATATTAGCCCTCTATTGGATGCAGGATTGGTAAAGATCTTTTCCAAATTTGTTGGTTGCCTTTTGGTCCTGTTGACAGTTTCCTTTGTTTTTGCAGTATTATGAGGTCCCATTTGTTGATTCTTATTCTCAAAGCATAAGCCCTTGGTGTTCTATTCAGGAAAATTTCCTCTGTACCCATGTGTTCAATGTTCTTCCCCACTTTCTCCTCTATAAGTTTAAGTTTTTTCTGGTTTTATGTTTAGGTCCTTGATCCACTTGTACTTGAGCTTTGTACAAGGAGATAGTATGGGTTGATTTGTATTTTTTCTGCATGCTGACCTCCAGTTGATCCAGCACCATTTGTTAAAAATGCTGTCTTTTTTCCCCACCAGATATTTTTAGCTCCTTTGTCAAATATCAAGTGACTGTTGGTGTATGGGTTCTTTCCTGGATCTTCAGTTCTATTCCTTTGATCTTCTTGCTTGTCTCCTTAAGAAGACCAGTTTTTATCAATATTGCTCTGTAGTAGAGCTTGAGGTCAGGGATGGTGATTCCCCCAGGATGTCTTTTGTTGTAAAGAATAGTTTTTGCTATCCTGGGGTTTTTGTTATTCCAAATGAATTTGTAGATTGCTCTTTCTAGTTCTATGAAGAATTGATTTGAAATTTTGATGGGATTTGCACTGTATCTGTAGATTGATTTCAGCAAAATGGCCATTACTACTATATTAATCCTGCCACTCCATGAGGATGGAAGATCTTTCCATCTCCTGAGATATTCAGTTTCTTTCTTCAGTGTCTTGAAGTTCTTCCAATAGAGATCTTTCATTTGCTTGGTTAAATCACACCAAGGTATGTAATGCTTTTTGTGACTATGAAGTGTGTCATTTACCTAATTTCTTTCTTGGCTTATTTATCCTTTGAATAAAGGAAGGCTAATGATTTGTTTGAATTTTATATCCAGCCACTTTGGGGAAGTTTTTTTTATCAGCTTTAGGAGTTCTCTTTA